>NW_021822340.1:65000-105000 GCF_901001165.1 Salmo trutta | reverse complement strand
GAGAGGTAGGGGGATTTACTTCAGACAGACCAGGAAGGAGAGGTAGGGGGATTGACTTCAGACAGACCAGGAAGGAGAGGTAGGGGGATTGACTTCAGAGAGATCAGGAAGGAGAGGTAGGGGGATTGACTTCAGAGAGACCATGAAGGAGAGGTACAGGGGTTGACTTCAGAGAGACCATGAAGGAGAGGTAGGGGGGTTGACTTCAGAGAGACCATGAAGGAGAGGTAGGGGGATTGACTTCATGGGAGACCAGGAATGAAAAGACCAGGTGCATGAAGCACCCTCTCTATTCTATCCTATAATATAGTCAGCTACAGAGGAGAGTCCTTGGCCTGCAAGGCCTACTGCTGGTTATCGCATCTGTTTTTATTCCCACTTTTAACCCCCTAGAGTCGGTTACCGCGGCCCCCCGGAAATTGAATGAGCATAATGAATAAATCCCCATGAAAATCCATCAGTTTAAACTAGAGATGTCTGTTATTTTTTGCATTGGATGCGTCTCAATCCATCACATCCTCTGATGTCGCACTTCCTCATCCGTGGTGAAAGGTGGCAGAGCCAGAGCGGTGTTTAGCAGACCACGAGACTTCCCAAAAATCAGCCTTCTCACTAAATCGTCTATAGTGTCCAAACGGTTTGGCCTACAAAACTAGGACTGAGGAGAGGGACTGAACAAATTAATAACCCAATGGGGGAGGAGAGAATATTCATAAATCACCTGACTGATTCATGTTCACCTAGCTACCCAAACAGCCCTGGGAGAGCAGACGGACGGATGGACGGACGGACGGACGGAAGGAAGACTGGACACTGTAGAATGTGTAGAATCAGTATATATGAACTGGACTACAAACAGAAAGATTGTCCAGTTTTTAACTCCTCAACTCCTGTATTAGTTCAGACAGACTGTTCATAATTGTGCACTCTTCTTAAACAATAGCATGGTATTCTTTCATTGTAATAGCTACCGTAAATTGGACAGTGCAGTTAGATTAACAGGATATGCACACACCGATCCTGTAGAGGTTTTTAACTCCTCATCTCCTGTACGAGTTCAGACAGACTGCTCTCGGTTTATCATTTATCTCCTCAACTCCTGTTATGAGTTCAGACAGACAGCTCTCTGTACACGTGGGAATATTTTCCCAGACCGTGAGACATTATACCTTGGAGCTGAGAGCTCTCTCCCACACAGCCAGCCTGTATTTAGCACCACAGTTTATTCATAAAGACAGTGAGAGAGGAAGGTATCTCTGTCAGTTCTGCCGTCATGTCTCTCCCACACAGCCGGCCTGTATTTAGCACCACAGTTTATTCATAAAGACAGTGAGAGAGGAAGGTATCTCTGTCAGTTCTGCTGTCATGTCTCTCCCACACAGCCGGCCTGTATTTAGCACCACTGTTTATTCATAAAGACAGTGAGAGAGGAAGGTATCTCTGTCAGTTCTGCCGTCATGTCTCTCCCACACAGCCAGCCTGTATTTAGCACCACAGTTTATTCATAAAGACAGTGAGAGAGGAAGGTATCTCTGTCAGTTCTGCTGTCATGTCTCTCCCACACAGCCAGCCTGTATTTAGCACCACAGTTTATTCATAAAGACAGTGAGAGAGGAAGGTATCTCTGTCAGTTCTGCTGTCATGTCTCTCCCACACAGCCGGCCCGTATTTAGCAACACTGTTTATTCATAAAGACATCTGGTGGGCGTTTGGTGAAAACGCTTGAAAACTCAAAACCATCGATCTCGAATCCTCACTGTTTAATGTTATTTCAGTGTGGAAACAAACACTGAGACAGTTACACATTGTGTTGCTATTTCTGACCAAACATCAATATGTCATAATGTACATCCACACATTCACGATAAGAGGAGATTCTCAGTGATTGTGACCATCTCTCCAAAGATCTCTCTGCCCCCCTGGGGCCCAGAAGGGGTTGATGTTGATATGTCCTCATCAGCACAGAAGCTAGCAGACAGACTGACTGTGTCCTTAGCTCTATCTGAGACAGTGGGAGTTGGAGGGAGTGAGGAGCTTTAGGTTGAGGGGAAGAGGAGACAGTGTGAGTTGGAGGGAGTGAGGAGCTTTAGGTTGAGGAGAGAGTGGGAGTTGGAGGGAGTATGGAGCTTTAGGTTGAGGGGAAGAGGAGACAGTGTGAGTTGGAGGGAGTGTGGAGCTTTAGGTTGAGGGGAAGAGGAGACAGTGTGAGTTGGAGGGAGTGAGGAGCTTTAGGTTGAGGGGAAGAGGAGACAGTGGGAGTTGGAGGGAGTGTGGAGCTTTAGGTTGAGGGGAAGAGGAGACAGTGTGAGTTGGAGGGAGTGAGGAGCTTTAGGTTGAGGGGAAGAGGAGACAGTGGGAGTTGGAGGGAGTGTGGAGCTTTAGGTTGAGGGGAAGAGGAGACAGTGGGAGTTGGAGGGAGTGAGGAGCTTTAGGTTGAGGGGAAGAGGAGACAGTGGGAGTTGGAGGGAGTGAGGAGCTTTAGGTTGAGGGGAAGAGGAGACAGTGGGAGTTGGAGGGAGTGTGGAGCTTTAGGTTGAGGGGAAGAGGAGACAGTGGGAGTTGGAGGGAGTGTGGAGCTTTAGGTTGAGGGGAAGAGGAGACAGTGGGAGTTGGAGGGAGTGAGGAGCTTTAGGTTGAGGGGAAGAGGAGACAGTAGGAGTTGGAGGGAGTGAGGAGCTTTAGGTTGAGGGGAAGAGGAGACAGTGGGAGTTGGAGGGAGTGTGGAGCTTTAGGTTGAGGGGAAGAGGAGACAGTGGGAGTTGGAGGGAGTGTGGAGCTTTAGGTTGAGGAGACAGTGGGAGTTGAAGGGAGTGTGGAGCTTTAGGTTGAGGAGACAGTGGGAGTTGGAGGGAGTGAGGAGCTTTAGGTTGAGGGGAAGAGGAGACAGTGGGAGTTGGAGGGAGTGTGGAGCTTTAGGTTGAGGGGAAGAGGAGACATTGGGAGTGTGGAGCTTTAGGCTCAGAGGAAGAGGGGATAGTGGGAGGAGAAAAGGGAGGGGAAAGGGACTGAGGCTGTTTTCTCTGCTCCCTCCTCTCAACCCAACTCAGTTCTCCTCCTTCATTCTTTATGCTTTATCCCTCTGAACACGTCACAGATACATGTGAGTCAGGCAGGGAGGTAGGGAGGGAGGGAGGGAGGTAGGGCAGCAGCAGGGAGGTACGGAGGGAGGGAGGTAGGTAGGGCAGCAGCAGGGAGGGAGGTAGGGCAGCGGCAGGGAGGGAGGTAGGGAGGGAGGGCAGCAGCAGGGAGGGAGGGAGGGAGGTAGGGCAGCAGCAGGGAGGGAGGGAGGGAGGTAGGGAGGGAGGGCAGCAGCAGGGAGGGAGGGAGGGAGGGAGGTAGGGCAGCAGCAGGGAGGGAGGGAGGGAGATAGGGCAGCAGCAGGGAGGGAGGGAGGGAGGTAGGGCAGCAGCAGCAGGGAGGGAGGTAGGGAGGGAGGGAGGGAGGTAGGGAGGGCAGCAGCAGGGAGGGAGGTAGGGAGGGAGGGAGGGAGGTAGGGCAGCAGCAGGGAGGGAGGGAGGTAGGGCAGCAGGGAGGTAGGGAGGGAGGGAGGTAGGGAGGGAGGGAGGGAGGGCAGCAGCAGGGAGGGAGGGAGGGAGGGAGGGAGGTAGGGCAGCAGGGAGGGAGGGAGGGAAGTAGGTAGGGCAGCAGCAGGGAGGGAGGGAGGGAGGTAGGGCAGCAGCAGGGAGGGAGGGAGGGAGGGAGGGAGGGAGGGAGGGAGGGAGGGAGGGAGGGAGGGAGGTAGGTAGGTAGGGCAGCAGCAGGGAGGGAGGGAGGGAGGGAGGGAGGTAGGTAGGGCAGCAGCAGGGAGGGAGGGCAGCAGCAGGGAGGGAGGGAGGTAGGGCAGCAGCAGGGTGGGAGGGAGGGAGGGAGGTAGGTAGGGCAGCAGCAGGGAGGGAGGGAGGGATGTAGGTAGGGCAGCAGCAGGGAGGGAGGGAGGGCAGCAGCAGCAGGGAGGGAGGGAGGGAGGGAGGGAGGTAGGGCAGCAGCCCATGCAGGGGAAGCCTGGATCCCACTGCCACCGGCTTGGCTAATGACAGAGGAACAAGCAGCAGGAGGGCTGGGGCAGGCGTGGGCCTCTAGCCTGTCTCCAGCCTGTCCCTAACCTGTCCCTAACCTGTCCCTAACCTGTCCCTAGCCTGTCTCTAACCTGTCCCTAGCCTGTCTCTAGCCTGTCTCTAGCCTGTCTCTAGCCTGTCTCTAGCCTGTCCCTAGCCTGTCCCTAACCTGTCTCTATCCTGTCCCTAGCCTGTCTCTATCCTGTCTCTATCCTGTCTCTATCCTGTCTTTAACCTGTCTCTATCCTGTCTCTATCCTGTCTCTAACCTGTCTCTATCCTGTCCCTAGCCTGTCTCTAGCCTGTCTCTATCCTGTCTCTAACCTGTCCCTACTCTGTGTAGACTTAGACTGGGAACGGTAGGGGAGGAAATGAGAAGAGATCCCACTACAACAGACTGGGAGAGGAGAGGAGAGGAGAGGAGAGGAGAGGAGAGGAGAGGAGAGGAGAGGAGAGGAGAGGAGAGGAGAGGAGAGAGCCCACTATAACAGAATGGTTGGACATAGACCTCTCTAAATGTAGAAGTAATGTCATAATCACAGTGTAGTCTGGACATAGACCTCTCTATATCTCTCTAAATGTAGAAGTAATGTCATAATCACAGTGTAGTCTGGACATAGACCTCTCTGTATCTCTCTAAATGTAGAAATAACATATTATAATCCCAGTGTAGTCTGGACATAGACCTCTCTATATCTCTCTAAATGTAGAAATAACATATTTTAATCCCAGTGTAGTCTGGACATAGACCTCTCTGTATCTCTCTAAATGTAGAAGTAACATATTATAATCCCAGTGTAGTCTGGACATAGACCTCTCTATATCTCTCTATATGTAGAAATAACATATTATAATCCCAGTGTAGTCTGGACAGAGACCTCTCTATATCTCTCTAAATGTAGAAGTAACATATTATAATCCCAGTGTAATCTGGACATAGACCTCTCTAAATGTAGAAGTAACATATTATAATCCCAGTGTAGTCTGGACATAGACCTCTCTATATCTCTCTAAATGTAGAAATAACATATTATAATCCCAGTGTAGTCTGGACATAGACCTCTCTATATCTCTCTAAATGTAGAAATAACATATTATAATCCCAGTGTAGTCTGGACATAGACCTCTCTATATCTCTCTAAATGTAGAAATAACATATTATAATCCCAGTGTAGTCTGGACATAGACCTCTCTATATCTCTCTAAATGTAGAAATAACATATTATAATCCCAGTGTAGTCTGGACAAAGACCTCTCTATATCTCTCTAAATGTAGAAATAACATATTATAATCACAGTGTAGTCTGGACAAAGACCTCTCTGTATCTCTCTATATGTAGAAGTAACGTAGTTCATGTTTCTTTAGCTGCAGACTGATGCACCGTAAATATCAGAACATTGCAGCCAGGACTGTGAGAGGTGGATGGGAGGTGGTTACAGGACCAGATTATGTCGTTATCTCTCTGATTCATCAGTACAGACAATCAATCAAACAGATGGGTATTGTCATTCGAGAGGACCATTTACCAATCAACAGGGTCTGAGTGATGTTAGGGCTGAAATCAGGAGTAAACAGCCAATCAGTCTCATGTGGTCACTAGGAGGCGGGATATGCTGTCAACATGAAAGCCAACACTCTCTCTCCGTGTGTGTTCAGTTTATCTCTCTCTGTGTCTGCTGGGCCAACACTGTGCAGATTGTGTGCAGACAGTCTGTCTGTCTGTCTGTCTGTCTGTCTGTCTGTCTAATGTAAAGTTCCCGTCCCATTGACTCCCTGGTCTAAAGCGGAAGATAAGTACAGGTGAAGTGGGAAGTTTACATACACCTTAGCCAAATACATTTAAACTCAGTTATTCACAATTTGTTGACATTTAGTCCTAGTAAAAATTCCCTGTCTTAGGTCAGTTAGGATCACCACTTTATTTTAAGAATGTGAAATGTCAGAATAATAGTAGAGAGAATGATTTATTTAAACTTTTATTTCTTTCATCACATTCCCAGTGGGTCAGAAGTTTACATACACTCAATTAGTATTTGGTAGTATTACTTTTAAATTGTTTAACTTGGGTCAAACGTTTCGGGTAGCCTTCCACAAGCTTCCCACAATAAGTTGGGTGAATTTTGGCCCATTCCTCCTGACAGAGCTGGTGTAACAGAGTCAGGTTTGTAGGGCTCCTTGCTCGCACACGCTTTTTCTGTTCTGCCCACAAATGTTCTATAGGATTGAGGTCAGGACTTTGTGATGTCCACGCCAATACCTTGATTTTGTTGTCCTTAATAAGCCATTTTGCCACAACTTTGGAAGTATGCTTGGGGTCATTGTCCATTTGGAAGACCCATTTGCGACCAAGCTTTAACTTCCTGACTGATGTCTTGAGATGTTCCTTCAATATATCCACATAATTTTCCTACCTCATGATGCCATCTATTTTGTGAAGTGCACAAGTCCCTCCTGCAGCAAAGCACCCCCACAACATGATGCTGCCACCCCCGTGCTTCACGGTTGGGATGGTGCCCTTCGGCTTGCAAGCCTCCCCCTTTTTCCTCCAAACATAACGATGGTCATTATGGCCAAACGGTTCTATTTTTGTTTCATCAGACTAGAGGACATTTCTCCAAAAAGTACGATCTTTGTCCCCATGTGCAGTTGCAAACCGTAGTCTGGCATTTTTATGGCGGTTTTGGAGCAGTGGCTTCTTCCTTGCTGAGCGGTCTTTCAGGTTATGTCGATATAGGACTCGTTTTACTGTGGATATAGATACTTTTGTTCCTGTTTACTCCAGCATCTTCACAAGGTCCTTTGCTGTTGTTCTGGGATTGATTTGCACTTTTCACACCAAAGTACGTTCATCTCTAGGAGACAGAACGTGTCTCCTTCCTGAGCGGTATGACGGCTGCTTGGTCCCATGATGTTTATACTTGCGTACTATTGTTTGTACAGATGAACCTTCAGGCGTTTGGAAATTGCTCCCAAGGATGAACCAGACTTGTGGAGGTCTACAATTCCTTTCTGAGTTCTTGGCTGATTTCTTTTGATTTTCCCATGATATCATGCAAAGAGGCACTGAGTTTGAAGGTAGGCCTTGAAATACATCCTCAGGTAGACCTCCAATTGACTCAAATGGTGTCAATTAGCCTATCAGAAGCTTCTAAAGCCATAACATCATTTTCTGGAATTTTCCAAGCTGTTGAAAGGCACAGTCAACTTAGTGTATGTAAACTTCTGACCAACTGGAATTGTGATACAGTGAATTAAAAGTGAAATAATCTGTCTGTAAACAATTGTTGGAAAAATTACTTGTGTCATGCACAAAGTAGATGTCCTAACCGATTTGCCAAAACTATAGTTTTTAACAAGAAATTTGTGGCGTAGATTAAAAATGAATTTGAATGACTCCAACCTAAGTGTATGCAAACTTCTGACTTCAATAGTAGGTTTATTATAGGGGGATTGACAGGCTGAGGTACATTATATATACAAAGGTATGTGGACACCCGTTCAAATTAGTGGATTCAGCTATTTCAGCCACACCCGTTGCTGACAGGTGTGTCAAATCAAGCACGCAGCCATGCAATCTCCATAGACAAACATTGGCAGTAAAATGTCCTTACTGAAGAGTTCAGTGACTTTCAACATGGCACCGTCATAGGATGCCACCTTTACAACAAGTCAATTCGTAAAATTTCTGCACTGCTAGAGCTTCCCCGGTCAACTGTAAGTGCTGTTATTGTGCAGTGGAAACATCTAGGAGCAACAACGGCTTAGCCAAGAAGTGGAGGGCCACTAGCTCACAGAACAGGGACCAACAAGTGTAGAAGTGCATAGCATCTGTCCTCAGTTGCAACACTCACTACCGAGTTCCAAACTGCCTCTGGAAGCAACGTCAGCACAAGAACTGTTCGTCAGGAGCTTCATAAAATGGGTTTCCATGGCCGACCAGGACCCATATGGATCTATTCCAAATGGATCTATTCCCTACGTAGTGCAGTACTTTGACCATGGTCCACAGAGCTCTGAGCCCGTGTACACAAAGCATATCCAGCTGTCCTACTCTGCGATGCTCTGTGGATGTGGACCCAGGTCAAACGTAGTGGACTATGTAGGGAATAAGAGGGCCATTTGGGACAGATCCACAGTCATACATAAATGTGGTGTATGTTGGCTATTCATTTTGACTCACAGCCTGGACATTGGAAATTAAACGTTGGAAAGAATTTATATGAACCTCTCGGCACTCTAGTCATATGGCCCCATGTACTGTACCGTGGGCAGCCAGACACCAGCCTTTACCTCACTGTCTGTACCAAGCCATATGGCCCCATGTACTGTACCATGGGCAGCCAGACACCAGCCTTTACCTCACTGTCTGTACCAAGTCATATGGCCCCATGTACTGTACCATGGGCAGCCAGACACCAGCCTTTACCTCACTGTCTGTACCAAGTCATATGGCCCCATGTACTGTCCCATGGGCAGCCAGACACCAGCCTTTACCTAACTGTCTGTACCAAGTCATATGGCCCCATGTACTGTACCGTGGGCAGCCAGACACCAGCCTTTACCTCACTGTCTGTACCAAGTCATATGGCCCCATGTACTGTACCGTGGGCAGCCAGACACCAGCCTTTACCTAACTGTCTGTACCAAGCCATATGGCCCCATGTACTGTCCCATGGGCAGCCAGACACCAGCCTTTACCTAACTGTCTGTACCAAGTCATATGGCCCCATGTACTGTCCTGTGGGCAGCAAGACACCAGCCTTTACCTCACTGTCTGTACCAAGCCATATGGCCCCATGTACTGTCCCAGCCAGACACCAGCCTTTACCTCACTGTCTGTACCAAGCCATATGGCCCCATGTACTGTCCCAGCCAGACACCAGCCTTTACCTAACTGTCTGTACCAAGTCATATGGCCCCATGTACTGTCCCATGGGCAGCCAGACACCAGCCTTTACCTCACTGTCTCCAAGTCATATGGCCCCATGTACTGTCCCATGGCAGCCAGACACCAGCCTTTACCTAACTGTCTGTACCAAGTCATATGGTCCCATGTACTGTCCCATGGGCAGCCAGACACCAGCCTTTACCTCACTGTCTCCAAGTCATATGGCCCCATGTACTGTACCGTGGGCAGCCAGACACCAGCCTTTACCTCACTGTCTCCACCAAGCCATATGGTCCCATGTACTGTACCGTGGGCAGCCAGACACCAGCCTTTACCTCACTGTCTGTACCAAGTCATATGGCCCCATGTACTGTCCCATGGGCAGCCAGACACCAGCCTTTACCTCACTGTCTCCAAGTCATATGGCCCCATGTACTGTCCCATGGCAGCCAGACACCAGCCTTTACCTAACTGTCTGTACCAAGTCATATGGCCCCATGTACTGTCCCATGGGCAGCCAGACACCAGCCTTTACCTAACTGTCTGTACCAAGCCATATGGCCTCATGTACTGTACCGTGGGCAGCCAGACACCAGCCTTTACCTCACTGTCTGTACCAAGTCATATGGCCCCATGTACTGTCCCATGGGCAGCCAGACACCAGCCTTTACCTAACTGTCTGTACCAAGCCATATGGCCCCATGTACTGTACCGTGGGCAGCCAGACACCAGCCTTTACCTAACTGTCTGTACCAAGCCATATGGCCCCATGTACTGTACCGTGGGCAGCCAGACACCAGCCTTTACCTCACTGTCTGTACCAAGTCATATGGCCCCATGTACTGTCCCAGCCAGACACCAGCCTTTACCTCACTGTCTGTACCAAGTCATATGGCCCCATGTACTGTCCCATGGGCAGCCAGACACCAGCCTTTACCTCACTGTCTGTACCAAGCCATATGGCCCCATGTACTGTACCATGGGCAGCCAGACACCAGCCTTTACCTAACTGTCTGTACCAAGTCATATGGCCCCATGTACTGTACCGTGGGCAGCCAGACACCAGCCTTTACCTCACTGTCTCCAAGCCATATGGTCCCATGTACTGTACCGTGGGCAGCCAGACACCAGTGATCAGGGTTGGAGGTGCTAGTGGGCCTGGAGAAGATGGTGTCTCTGTCCCAATAGGCATTATATTCCCTTTGGAGCCCATAGGGCCCTTGTTCTAAAGTAGTGCACTATAAAGGGAATAAGGTTCCATTTGGGATGCAGAAGGTGGTTGGAGGGTGGTGGTGTTTCAGGGGTCAGATCAAACTCCAAGACAGATGGGATCTCACCATGGGTGATAGATAGTCCACAAGCTTCAGTAACCAGCTAGAGACACTGTTCCTCCTCTCCTCTCCTCTCCTCTCCTCTCCTCTCCTCTCCTCTCCTCTCCTCTCCTCTCCTCTCCTCTCCTCTCCTCTCCTCTCCTCTCCTCTCCTCTCCTCTCCTCTCCTCTCCTCTCCTCTCTCCTGTTGGAGAGTTAATCCAGTTATAACTAGGAGCTTTCTGTGTCTTTCTCCCCCCACAACTGTCATCTCTCTCATCCCCTCTTTAACTCCCTCTGGTCTGAGGACATATGGACACACACACACACACACACACACACACACACACACACACACACACACACACGGCCATATGGACAGGGATATCAGGGTCTCTGGAGAGAGGGATTAACCATGCCTTTGTTCCAGAGAGGAAATTGGAGGCTATTTTCTGACAACCAAATGAATCATTAGACAGACACATAATATGGGCTAGCAAGTTATTTGGAGAGTCCATCTATAGATGCCCTACAAGCTACCAATATACTTCAGTTAGTAACATGTCAACTGAACTGTCTGTTGCAACAGGTAAGCGTCTATAGGCGTTTCATTGATCCACCATAGACTGTTACGTTCACCACTTCTACCCTGGTACTGTAGTCTACAGCTATTAAAGTCTGTATACTTTTGCTCAGGGAGGAAAATGAAGATAGCCCGCTCTTCGCCTACTCAACTGTTCATCAGTGACCATGATTTGTTGAATTTGGTGTGGTCATGCTGAGCAGGAACAAAAGCCTCCGCACCATGCATCTCTCCATGACAGTGATTGGTCACCAATGTAAATGATGTAAAGATTGAAGATGTTTAGAGAGAATATCATTGGATAGAATTGTTTGGCCCAGTCTGACTGGCTGGTATCTAGCTCGACTTCACTCCCCTAGAGAACTAGTTCCCCTGTTGCTTGGTTACTGTGAGCATCAAGCAGTGTCACACATACGGTATGGCATTGGCTCTTCATCAACTACATAACCCTCTAGTATCAGCTAGCTACTTCCTGTCCCTCATGATAGTTATTCTACTGTTAGCTAGCTACTTCATGGGGTATGATGCTTATGCTACAGTTAGCTAGCTAGTCCCTTCCTGTCCCTCATGATACTTATTCTACCGTTAGCTAGCTACTTCCTGTCCCTCATGATACTTATTCTACCGTTAGCTAGCTACTTCCTGTCCCTCATGATACTTATTCTACCATTATCTATCTAGATAGCTACTTCCTGGGATGTGATGCTTATGCTACAGTTAGCTAGCTAGCTGATTCCTGTCCCTCATGATTCTTATTCTACCATTAGCTATTCTACCATTAGTCAGAGTAGCTAGCAGAAAGCTACTCTGACAATTTAGTTTCGCACTGGAAGAAGTTAAACTACACTAAAGCTAGTTTGAAAAAGTACTTCACTACCTGCAAACTACTTTGTGAAAAATTATGTACATCTGAAATATCGAAGACTACAAATTATGTAAATCAGATCAATGTTCTAACATATTATATAAACAGAATGTGTAGTTTTGCCTATTAAACACAAAAACTATGTCTCAAATGAGAATTAAGCAGTTCTGATGCCGAAAAGGAAAGGAAATGATTGCATACTCCCCCCCCCATATTTTATAAAACTTAGTAAAAAGTAGTGTGTCGTTCCAGAAGTTAGCCACAATGCTACATGGCAAAACAGTGATTACTGAAAACACACACGGAAACATTCTTCCTTATTTGTTCATTTTCTCTAAATCTAAGGGAATTCGTGCCAATGTCTTAATTAAGTAGAAGTCATTATTCCAACCGCGTGAAAGAGACAAGCTGACACGTTTTCATATTTTGTCAAAAACAACTTTATATCAAAGTAGTGCCTTCAATTTGATGTACTGCATATGCGCAGTTCAGCGAGAGACAACCATTAGACCCGATGACGTGTTTGTGCGCATGAGCTTAGCTAGCCAACATCGCCATGACAGCGCCTACAAGTGCGATCAGGAATGTCTATTGGAGAAGCAATTTCTGCCTACCGTTAGCTATCTACTCCCTGTCCCTCATGATGCTATTCTACCGTTAGCTAGCTAGCTATTTCTTGTCCCTCATTATGTTTATTCTACTGTTAGCTAGCTACTTCCTGTCCCTCATGGTGCTTATTCTACCGTTAGCTAGCTATCTATTTCCTGTCCCTCATGCTGTGGTAGCCTGCCAAATAACACCACCAGAGCAAATCTGTGCCTGATTAGAGGGCAAGAGTGGAAAAAAAGAAGAACTGGCTTTGTTTCAAATTTGAGGTTCAGATTTGAATTTGAATTAGCAGGGCTGTAATGTAACTATGTAGACTAGCAGGGCTGTAATGTAACTATGTAGACTAGCAGGGCTGTAACTAGACCTCTCTAATGTAACTATGTAGACTAGCAGGGCTGTAATGTAACTATGTAGACTATCAGGGCTGTAACTAGACCTCTCTAATGTAACTATGTAGACTAGCAGGGCTGTAATGTAACTATGTAGTCTAGCAGGGCTGTAACTAGACCTCTCTAATGTAACTATGTAGACTAGCAGGGCTGTAACTAGACCAGAAGTAGGTCAGAGGTGAAAGGTCATGGCCGTGACCTGGTGCTGACCTGTTTCCAGGACAGTAGTGGCGATCAGCTGAGCCTACGTGGCATTCCTCCACACACGCGCACACACACACACACACGCACCCAAACACACACACACTCTATTACCCCACCAATACCAGCAGCTCTCTTCCCAGAAACCCCCACTGCTCCAGAAGAGTTTCCTTATATAGCTATTCAGTTTGCTGACTGTCTCTGTCTCTCTCTCTCTCTGTCTCTCTCTCTGTCTCTCTCTCTCTCTCTCTCTCTCTCTCTCTCTCTCTCTCTCTCTCTCTCTCTCTCTCTCTCTCGTTCTCTCTCTCGTTCTCTCTCTCGTTCTCTCTCTCGTTCTTTCCCTCTCGTTCTCTCTCTCGATCTTTCTCTCTCGTTCTTTCTCTCTCTCTCTCTCTCTCTCTCTCCCTCTCGCTCTCGTTCTCTCTCTCGTTCTTTCCCTCTCTCTCTCACTCTCTCTAAGGAACGGAGTGCGAACAGACCGACTAACCTCTGTGAAACAAATCATTTTATTTTTGGCATCCATTTCGTGGCATGGCCCGTCCAGCTGTCCCCGCACCCCCCTCCCCGGTCCTTTTTATTCTGGGGCAGCTTTCTTTAGTTCAGGATGATCTACCTCTCTCTACCTCTACTGTTACCCTGTTATCCTCTGCCTTCAGCTGGTGGTCACATGTAGAGGAGGCCTCGTGCGTGTGTTTATCTGTCTGTCTGTTTGCCTATCTGTTGATGGTAAATCTAAGTTACTGGTGAATCAACATAAGGATACACCACTCTAGCCATGTGGGTGAATCAACGTAAGGATACTCCACTCTAGCCATGTAGGTGAATCAACATAAGGATACTCCACTCTAGCCATGTACAGTGGCAAGAAACAGTATGTGAACCCTTTGGAAATACCTGGATTTCTGCATAAATTGGTCATAAAATTTGATCTGATCTTCATCTAGGTCACAACAATAGACAAACATAGTCTGCTTAAACTAATAACACACAAACAATTATATGTTTTCATGTCTTTTTTGAACACACCGTGAAAACAATCACAGTGCAGGGTGGAACAAGTATGTGAACCGTTGGATGTAATAACTGGTTGACCCTCCTTTCTCAGAAATAACCTCAACCAAACGTTTTCTGTAGTTGCGGATCAGACCTGCACAACGGTCAGGAGGAATATTGGACCATTCCTCTTTACAAAACTGTTTCAGTTCAGTAATATTCTTAGGATGTCTGGTGTGAACTGCTCTCGAGGTCATGCCACAGCATCTCAATCGGGTTGAGGTCAGGACTCTGACTGGGCCACTCCAGAAGGCATGTTTTCTTCTGTTGAAGCCATTCTGTTGTTGATTTACTTCTGTGTTTTGGGTCGTTGTCCTGTTGCATCACCCACCTTCTGTTGAACTTCAATTGGTTGGAGAATGCCTAACATTCTCCTGCAAAATGTGTTGATAAACTTGGGAATTAATTTTTCCGTTGATGATAGCAAGCTGTCCAGGCCCTGAGGCAGCAAAGCAGCCCCAAACCATGATGCTCCCTCCACCATACTTTACAGTTGGGATGAGGATTTGATGTTGATGTGCTGTGCCTTTTTTTCTCCACACATAGTGTTGTGTGTTCCTTCCAAACAACTCAACTGTAGTTTCATCTGTCCACAGAATATTTTGCCAGTAGCGCTGTGGAACATCCAGGTGCTCTTTTGCAAACTTCAGACGTGCAGCAAAGTTTTTTTTGGACAGCAGTGGGTTCTTCCGTGGTGTCCTCCCATGAACACCATTCTTGTTAAGTGTTTTACGTATCGAAGACTCGTCAACAGAGATGTTAGCATGTTCCAGAGATTTCTGTAAGTCTTTAGCTGACACTCTAGGATTCTTCTTAACCTCATTGAGCATTCTGCGCTGTGCTCTTGCAGTCATCTTTGCAGGACGGCCACTCCTATCGAGAGCAGCAACAGTGCTGAACTTTCTCCATTTACAGACAATTTGTCTTACTGTGGACTGATGAACATCAAGGCTTTTAGAGATACTTTTGTAACCCTTTCCAGCTTTATGCAAGTCAACAATTCTTAATCTTAGGTCTTCTGAGATCTATTTTGTTTGAGGCATGGTTCACATCAGGCAATGCTTCTTGTGAATAACAAACTCAAATTTTGTGAGTGTTTTTTATAGAGCAAGGCAGCTGTAACCAACATCTCCAATCTCGTCTCATTGATTGGACTCCAGGTTATCTGACTCCTGACTCCAGTTAGCTAATGGAGAGGTCATTAACCTAGGGATTCACCTACTGTGAATGTTTAAATGATGTATTCAATATAGACAAGACAAATACAATCATTTATGTGTTATTAGTTTAAGCACACTGTGTTTGTCTATTGTTGTGACTAAGATGAAGATCAGATCAAATTTGATGACCAATTTATGCAGAAATCCTGGTATTTCCAAAGGGTTCATGTACTTTTTCTTGCCTCTGTAGGTGAATCAACTTAAGGACACTGCACTTTAGACCTGTAGGTGAATCAACACAAGGACACTCCACACTAGCCTCTGTAGGTGAATCAACTTAAGGACACTCCACACTAGCCACTGTAGGTGAATCAACGTAAGGATACTGCACTTTAGACCTGTAGGTGAATCAACACAAGGACACTCCACACTAGCCACGTAGGTGAATCAACATAGGGATACTCTCCTTCTCTTCTCTCTCCTCCTCTCCTTCTCTCCTGCACTCCTCTCTCCTCTCCTTCTCTCTCCTCTCTCCTTCTCTCTCCTTCTCTCTCCTCTCCTTCTCTCTCCTCTCTCCTTCTCTCTCCTTCTCTCTCCTTCTCTCTCCTTCTCTCTCTCTCTCCTCCTCTCTCCTCCTCTCTCCTTCTCTCTCCTCCTCTCTCCTTCTCTCTCTTCCTCTCCTTCTCTCCTCTGCTCCTTCTCTCTCTCCTCTCATTCTCTCTCCTTCTCTCTCCTCCTCTCTTTCTCTCTGTCTTTTACAGTATGTGTGTTTATTCTGAGGCATTAGAGATTCCAGGCACTGGATTCTGGGTATTGCAAAGCTCTGGGTATTCCGAGGAGACAGGGAACGTTCAGGAACATCGAGAGGGAAGTTGGGACTTCATCAGTGGTCTGTTGAAAGACAAGACTGAAACATACACTCATAACATATGTCTGTCTGTCCAGTGTTGCGCCCCTATCTGGGACTGGTTTTAAATAAGGGGTGCTTAGTCAGAGGGACTGGGATGTGCTAGAATGTTGCTCTCTAGATGGTAACCATTTCTCTTCAGTCTACTTTCTAAGAAATGGTCTTCAATGTTGAGGGTCTGGAAACAGCCTTTCTCCTTCGAAATGTCATCAACACTCCCACCATCTTGTTTCCCTCTGTAGACAAATCCATCCTTAGTTGTCAGAGTGTCTCAACTCAACATGTCACCATGCTCTTACTCACAGCAGTCAACACAGCCTCCAAGTCATCAAGCAGAAATGTTCACAAGCAGAAATGGTGTTCAAAATTAAAAATTGTTGTTATACATCGGGCATGTCATTCGATTCATTGTCCTGTTATTATATTGATATAGTGACTAATTAGATCACTTACTTTGGAATTCTCAGATGTGACAGTTATACCACAGGTTAATAGGGGCACAGATTAATGGTGGTCTAGGTACATGTATACAACCCCAGAGACCGAGGTTCAATACCCACCTCTACCCTATTATACAACCCCAGAGACCAGGGTTCAATACCCACCTCTACCCTACTATACAACCCCAGAGACCGGGGTTCAATACCCACCTCTACCCTATTATACAACCCCAGAGACCAGGGTCCAATACCCACCTCTACCCTATTATACAACCCCAGAGACCAGGGTTCAATACCCACCTCTACCCTATTATACAACCCCAGAGACCAGGGTTCAATACCCACCTCTACCCTATTATACAACCCCAGAGACCAGGGTTCAATACCCACCTCTACCCTATTATACAACCCCAGAGACCAGGGTTCAATACCCACCTCTACCCTACTATACAACCCCAGAGACCGGGGTTCAATACCCACCTCTACCCTATTATACAACCCCAGAGACCAGGGTTCAATACCCACCTCTACCCTATTATACAACCCCAGAGACCAGGGTCCAATACCCACCTCTACCCTACTATACAACCCCAGAGACCAGGGTTCAATACCCACCTCTACCCTATTATACAACCCCAGAGACCAGGGTTCAATACCCACCTCTACCCTATTATACAACCCCAGAGACCAGGGTTCAATACCCACCTCTACCCTATTATACAACCCCAGAGACCAGGGTCCAATACCCACCTCTACCCTATTATACAACCCCAGAGACCAGGGTCCAATACCCACCTCTACCCTATTATACAACCCCAGAGACCAGGGTCCAATACCCACCTCTACCCTATTATACAACCCCAGAGACTAGGGTTCAATACCCACGTCTACCCTATTATACAACCCCTGAGACCAGGGTTCAATACCCACCTCTACCCTATTAAACAACCCCAGAGACCAGGGTTCAATACCCACCTCTACCCTATTATACAACCCCAGAGACCAGGGTTCAATACCCACCTCTACCCTATTATAAGGGATTAGTTAAAAATACACATATAAAATAAGGGGTTAGTTAAGAATACATCTATAGAAGAGGGGTTAGTTAAGAACACATCTATAGAATGGGGGTTAGATAATAATATATATAACAGTGGAGAAGTATGGTCATGATGCCATCTCACACCAGACAGGATAACCATCCTGGTCATGATGCCATCTCACACCAGACAGGATAACCATCCTGGTCATGATGACATCTCACACCAGACAGGATAACCATCCTGGTCATGATGCCATCTCACACCAGACAGGATAACCATCCTGGTCATGATGCCATCTCACACCAGACAGGATAACCATCCTGGTCATGATGCCATCTCACACCAGACAGGATAACCATCCTGGTCATGATGCCATCTCACACCAGACAGGATAACCATCCTGGTCATGATGCCATCTCACACCAGACAGGATAACCATCCTGGTCATGGTGCCATCTCACACCAGACAGGATAACCATCCTGGTCATGGTGCCATCTCACACCAGACAGGATAACCATCCTGGTCATGATGCCATCTCACACCAGACAGGATAACCATCCTGGTCATGATG
This sequence comes from Salmo trutta, assembly GCF_901001165.1. Classification (NCBI taxonomy): domain Eukaryota; kingdom Metazoa; phylum Chordata; class Actinopteri; order Salmoniformes; family Salmonidae; genus Salmo; species Salmo trutta. The sequence continues at coordinate 86,926 of NW_021822340.1, read as the reverse complement.
CCATCTCACACCAGACAGGATAACCATCCTGGTCATGATGCCATCTCACACCAGACAGGATAACCATCCTGGTCATGATGCCATCTCACACCAGACAGGATAACCATCCTGGTCATGATGCCATCTCACACCACACAGGATAACCATCCTGGTCATGATGCCATCTCACACCACACAGGATAACCATCCTGGTCATGATGCCATCTCACACCAGACAGGATAACCATCCTGGTCATGATGCCATCTCACAACAGACAGGAAAAGTAAGATGTGGACAAGCCATGGGAATTAACCTCTGATATATATTAGACTGAGCAGCAGCAGCGATATATTAGACTGAGCAGCAACAGCGATATATTAGACTGAGCAGCAGCAGCGACATATTAGACTGAGCAGCAGCAGCGACATATTAGACTGAGCAGCATCAGCGATATATTAGACTGAGCAGCAGCAGCGATATATTAGACTGAGCAGCAGCGATATATTAGACTGAGCAGTAGCGATATATTAGACTGAGCAGCAGCAGCGATATATTAGACTGAGCAGCAGCAGCGATATATTAGACTGAGCAGCAACAGCGATATATTAGACTGAGCAGCAGCAGCGATATATTACACTGAGCAGCAGCAGCGATATATTAGACTGAGCAGCAGCAGCGATATATTAGACTGAGCAGCAGCGATATATTAGACTGAGCAGCAGCAGCGATATATTAGACTGAGCAGCAGCAGCGATATATTAGACTGAGCAGCAGCAGCGATATATTAGACTGAGCAGCAGCAGCGATATATTAGACTGAGCAGCAGCAGCGATATATTAGACTGAGCAGCAACAGCGATATATTAGACTGAGCAGCAGCAGCGACATATTAGACTGAGCAGCAGCAGCGACATATTAGACTGAGCAGCAGCAGCGATATATTAGACTGAGCAGCAGCAGCGATATATTAGACTGAGCAGCAGCAGTGATATGTTAGACTGAGCAGCAGCAGTGATATGTTAGACTTAGCAGCAGCAGTGATATGTTAGACTGAGTAACAGCAGTGATATATTAGACTGAGCAGCAGCAGTGATATATTAGACTGAGCAGCAGCAGCGATATATTAGACTGAGCAGCAGCAGCGACATATTAGACTGAGCAGCAGCAGCGACATATTAGACTGAGCAGCAGCAGCGACATATTAGACTGAGCAGCAGCAGCGATATATTAGACTGAGCAGCAGCAGCGATATATTAGACTGAGCAGCAGCAGCAGCGATATATTAGACTGAGCAGCAGCAGCAGCGATATATTAGACTGAGCAGCAGCAGCAGCGATATATTAGACTGAGCAGCAGCAGCAGCGATATATTAGACTGAGCAGCAGCAGCAGCGATATATTAGACTGAGAAGCAGCAGCAGCGATATATTAGACTGAGAAGCAGCAGCAGCGATATATTAGACTGAGCAGCAGCAGTAGCGATACGTTAGACTGAGCAGCAGCGGTGATATATTAGACTGAGCAGCAGCGGTGATATATTAGACTGAGCAGCAGCGGTGATATATTAGACTGAGCAGCAGCAGTGATATATTAGACTGAGCAGCAGCAGTGATATGTTAGACTTAGCAGCAGCAGTGATATGTTAGACTTAGCAGCAGCAGTGATATATTAGACTGAGCAGCAGCAGTGATATATTAGACTGAGCAGCAGCAGTGATATATTAGACTGAGCAGCAGCAGCGATATATTAGACTGAGCAGCAGCGGTGATATATTAGACTGAGCAGCAGCGGTGATATATTAGACTGAGCAGCAGCGGTGATATATTAGACTGAGCAGCAGCGGTGATATATTAGACTGAGCAGCAGCGGTGATATATTAGACTGAGCAGCAGCAGTGATATATTAGACTGAGCAGCAGCGGTGATATATTAGACTGAGCAGCAGCGGTGATATGTTAGACTGAGCAGCAGCAGCGGTGATATGTTAGACTGAGCAGCAGCGGTGATATGTTAGACTGAGCAGCAGCGGTGATATGTTAGACTGAGCAGCAGCGGTGATATGTTAGACTGAGCAGCAGCGGTGATATGTTAGACTGAGCAGCAGCGGTGATATATCAGACTGAGCAGCAGCGGTGATATATCAGACTGAGCAGCAGTGATATATCAGACTGAGCTGATGAATAGGAGGTTAATGGATAGCAACAGTAGGGCACCGAGAAGAGGTATGTTTCCGGAGTCTGTGTACAGGTACGGACAGACCAGTAGGGTTTCCGGCCGAGACTCAGCCAAGCTGATGTACTGTTTATACTCCACACACACGGTGACATATTAACATGTGAGTCCTTAACAGCCCCAGCTGATTGGCACTGAGCTTTCTCCCTGCTCGCCCAAAATACCTCCATCTCCATCAAATCAAGATATATCAGGAGTTATTTAAGAGGGCTATTCTCGTGGGGGGTGGGGGGCTGGGTTTAACGCTCTGTGTTTAAAAACAAATCCTTGGCATCTGCTGACAGATAAGGATAGAGGCAGGGGGGCTTTAGAGCTTTAGAGCATTCCTTCCTGGTCTTGGCAGAGGTGTGATGGAGGCTGGCGAGGGAATGGGATGGGAAAGGGGACAGGATTCCAAATTGGGACCACTTGAACTCTGGCCAAATGAACCCACTCACCATGGCCTCCCCCAAGAGAGGGCGGTAGGGCCGGAGAGTGAGTCTAGAGAGGGTGGGAGGGGGAGTGGGTGAAAGGGGATACCTAGTCAGTTGCACAACTGAAATGTGTCTTCCACATTTAACCCAACCTCTCTCAAATCGACATCATCGGTCCAGTTGTTGTTAGGGGTTAACGGCCTTGCACAAGGGCAGAATGGCAGATTTTTTTGCCTTGCCTGCTCAGGGATTTGAACCAGCGACCAACACTCTTAACCGCTAGGCTACCTGCCTAAGGGAGGGAGGGAGGGCAGGAGAGCTGGAGGGTGAAGAAGGGGTGGTGGGATGGAAGTGAGTATGGTGGGGGCTGATGGAGGAAATGGTGGAGGACGGAGAGAGAGGACGGCAGAAGGAAGGAAGATAATTCAACACAATGAGGAACTTTGATATGAAGAGACATTCTAATATGACGTGCTCAAATATCCTAGTTATAATATTTATATATATATAAATGTTAACATACTGACCACAGTGTCAGATTTGAATTCTGAAATAAATACCTAATGCTGTACTACTGAACCAGTTTATGGAGTCCGCTGTTATTGATAAAAAAGAAAGACATAATGTCCTGGTAATGTACTGGTAATGTACTGCAATGTAATGGTAATGTACTGTAATGTACTGCAATGTAATGGTAATGTACTGTAATGTACTGGCAATGTAATGGTAATGTACTGGTAATGTACTGCAATGTAATGGTAATGTACTGTACTGTAATGTACTGGCAATGTACTGCAATGTAATGGTACTGTACTGGTAATGTACTGCAATGTAATGGTAATGTACTGTACTGTACTGTACTGTACTGTAATGTACTGGCAATCTACTGGTAATGTACTGGTAATGTACTGCAATGTAATGGTAATGTACTGGTAATGTACTGGTAATGTACTGCAATGTAATGGTATTGTACTGTACTGTAATGTACTGGCAATGTACTGCAATGTAATGGTACTGTACTGTAATGTACTGGCAATGTACTGGTAATGTACTGGTAATGTACTGCAATGTAATGGTAATGTACTTTATTGTACTGTAATGTACTGTACTGGTAATGTACTGTAATGTACTGGCAATGTACTGGTAATGTACTGGCAATCTACTGGTAATGTACTGCAATGTAATGGTAATGTACTTTATTGTACTGTAATGTACTGTACTGGTAATGTACTGTAATGTACTGGCAATGTACTGGTAATGTACTGGCAATCTACTGGTAATGTACTGCAATGTAATGGTAATGTACTTTATTGTACTGTAATGTACTGTACTGGTAATGTACTGTAATGTACTGGCAATGTACTGGTAATGTACTGGTAATGTACTGCAATGTAATGGTAATGTACTTTATTGTACTGTAATGTACTGTACTGGTAATGTACTGTAATGTACTGGCAATGTACTGGTAATGTACTGCAATGTACTGCAATGTAATGGTAATGTACTTTATTATACTGGTAATGTACTGTAATGTACTGGCAATGTACTGGTAATGTACTGGTAATGTACCGGTAGGGTACTGGTAATGTACGGTAATGTACTGGTAATGTATGGTAATGTACTGGTAATGTATATGTACTGGTAATGTATGGTAATGTACTGGTAATGTACATCAGAGATAAGCAGTGAGGATAATGTGTTCGTCCCAATTGCCACCCTATTCCCTACATAGTGCACTCGTGTTAGCCAGAGCTCTATGGGGCCTGGTCAGAAGGAGTGCACTACGTGTATAGGGAATAGGGTGTCATTTGAGACTTAACCATTGTCTTTACTAGTTCCATTGGGCGTCTTTCCAGGAAGTGCTTGGAAACACTTTCTCAACAACAAAACACACTGCTTCTGTTACATCGTCAACATCAGCAGAAACAATAGAACAGACTTCAGTTCTATGTTACTGATGAGGGGATCAATAGGACAGACTTCAGTTCTATATTACTGATGAGGGGATCAATAGGACAGACTTCAGTTCTATATTACTACTGAGGGGATCAATAGGACAGACTTCAGTTCTATGTTACTGATGAGGGGATCAATAGGACAGACTTCAGTTCTATATTACTGCTGAGGGGATCAATAGGACAGACTTCAGATCTATATTACTGCTGAGGGGATCAATAGGACAGACTTCAGTTCTATATTACTGATGAGGGGATCAATAGGACAGACTTCAGTTCTATATTACTGATGAGGGGATCAATAGGACAGACTTCAGTTCTATATTACTGATGAGGGATCAATAGGACAGACTTCAGTTCTATATTACTGATGAGGGGATCAATAGGACAGACTTCAGTTCTATATTACTGATGAGGGGATCAATAGGACAGACTTCAGTTCTATATTACTGATGAGGGGATCAATAGGACAGACTTCAGTTCTATATTACTGATGAGGGGATCAATAGGACAGACTTCAGTTCTATATTACTGATGAGGAGATCAATAGGACAGACTTCAGTTCTATATTACTGATGAGGGGATCAATAGGACAGACTTCAGTTCTATATTCCTGCTGAGGGGACCAATCAGACAGCAGAAACAACAAGGAAGCATGCAGAGCAAAATCAGCCCTTTAAACAACCGAGGACAAACACATCGAAAATAAAAACACAAAATTAACCATTTTATGTTTGTGAGAACTGCGAGAGACTGTGTTTTAAGTGCAGTAGAGAATGTGTCTTGTCTAGGTCACTGTCTGGTTCCATTTCATCTTGTTTTCCTGTACGGGTTCATTAGTTCTGAATGAGTAGAGATAGCTAGCCTACTAAAAGCATCATCTACAACCCATTAGAATTAATCAGAGGGCCAAGTCTGACTCACACAGTAAGTAAAGAGAGAGGGAGAGTCTGCATCTCTTCATCTTTGCCTGTATGACTAAGGATCTCTTCATTAAATCTGAATTAGAGGCTTCAAATACGTAAGGGGTTTATTTCTGCATTTTACAGATCCACTAAACCAGCGGTTCCCAATCAGATCCATTAAACCAGTGGTTCCCAATCAGATCCATTAAACCAGTGGTTCACAATCAGATCCATTAAACCAGTGGTTCCCAATCAGATCCATTAAACCAGCGGTTCCCAATCAGATCCATTAAACCAGTGGTTCCCAATCAGATCCATTAAACCAGCAATTCCCAATCAGATCCACTAAACCAGCGATTCCCAATCAGATCCATTAAACCAGTGGTTCCCAATCAGATCCATTAAACCAGTGGTTCTCAATCAGATCCATTAAACCAGTGGCTCCCAATCACATCCATTAAACCAGTGGTTCCCAATCAGATCCATTAAACCAGCGGTTCCCAATCAGATCCATTAAACCAGTGGTTCCCAATCAGATCCATTAAACCAGCGGTTCCCAATCAGATCCATTAAACCAGTGGTTCCCAATCAGATCCATTAAACCAGTGGTTCCCAATCAGATCCATTAAACCAGTGGTCCCCAATCAGATCCATTAAACCAGTGGTTCCCAACCTGGTGTACTAGGACCTCTGTGGGTACTTGGTCTATCCACAGGGTGTACTTGAGAAGACTCATTAGACCATAGGCCTACTGGTAAAAATGCACAAGAGGGGGTACTCCAGGGGTACTCTGGGCAGAGAGTAACAAATTCAGTTGGTGATACAGTAACAGAAAAAGGTCAGGGGACTACTGCATTAGACCATGTGTGTACGTGCCACTGTGTCTGTGTCTGGTAACGTATCTTCCTGATATGCTAGATTTGTCCACATGGTGGAACCCTTGCTCCTCAAACTGATCAACATCAACCAGAGCCAGCTGTCAGTATTGGTAGTACTGACACCAGTGGAGGCTGGTAGGAGGAGATATAGGAGGATGGACTCATTCTATTGGATGTAATATAAAAAATGGTTTGGAGTCAAACATGTGGTTTCAATAGGACCGACTTCAGTTTTATGTTACTGATGAGGGAATCAATAGGACAGACTTCAGTTCTATATTACTGATGAGGGGATCAATAGGACAGACTTCAGTTCTATATTACTGATAAGGGGATCAATAGGACGGACTTCAGTTCTATATTACTGATGAGGGGATCAATAGGACAGACTTCAGTTCTATATTACTGATGAGGGGATCAATAGGACAGACTTCAGTTCTATATTACTGATGAGGGGATCAGTAGGACAGACTTCAGTTCTATATAACTGATGAGGGGATCAATAGGATGGACTTCAGTTCTATATTACTGATGAGGGGATCAATAGGACAGACTTCAGTTCTATATTACTGATGAGGGGACCAATAGAACAGACTTCAGTTCTATATTACTGATGAGGGGATCAATAGGACAGACTTCAGTTCTATATTACTGATGAGGGGATCAATAGAACAGACTTCAGTTCTATATTAATGTAAGTCGCTCTGGATAAGAGCGTCTGCTAAATGACTTAAATGTAAATGTAAATATTACTGATGAGGGATCAATAGGACAGACTTCCGTTCTATATTACTGATGAGGGGATCAATAGAACAGACTTCAGTTTTATATTACTGATGAGGGGATCAATAGAACAGACTTCAGTTCTATATTACTGATGAGGGGATCAGTAGGACAGACTTCAGTTCTATATAACTGATGAGGGGATCAATAGGATGGACTTCAGTTGTATATTTCTCTGGATCTAATACTTCTATCTAGCTATTTTACATCAGGGTTGAACCCAGGTCTGATATTACATCAGAATTGAACCCAGGTCTGATATTACATCAGGGTTGAACCCAGGTCTGATATCACATCATAGTTGAACCCAGGTCTGATATTACATCAGGGTTGAACCCAGGTCTGATATTACATCAGGGTTGAACCCAGGTCTGATATTACATCAGGGTTGAACCCAGGTCTGATATTACATCAGGGTTGAACCCAGGTCTGATATCACATCAGGGTTGAACCCAGGTCTGATATCACATCAGGGTTGAACCCAGGTCTGATATCACATCAGGGTTGAACCCAGGTCTGATATCACATCAGGGTTGAACCCAGGTCTGATATTACATCAGGGTTGAACCCAGGTCTGAAATTACATCAGGGTTGAACCCAGGTCTGATATTACATCAGGGTTTCATGAGCTGAAATAAAAGATCCCATAAATGTTCCTTCAGCACTGAAAGCTTATTTCTCTCAAAGTTTGTGCACAAATGTATTTACATCTTTGTTACTGAGCATTTTATCCTTTAGTCAAGATAATCCATCTACCTGACAGGTGTGGCTTATCAAGAAGCTGATCAAACAGTGTGATCATTAGACAGGTGCACCTTGTGCCGTTGGACAATTAAAGGCCTCTCTAAAATGTGCAGTCTTGTCACGCAAAACAATGCCACAGTGTGCAATTGGTATGCTGACTGCAGGAATTTTCACCAGAGCTGTTTCCAGAGAATTTCATGTTAATTTCTCTTATCATAAGCCGCCTCCAATATAGTTTTAGAGAATTTGGCAATACGTCCAACCCGTCTCACAAGCGCAGACCATATGAAACCACGCCAGCCCAGGACCTCCACATCCGGCTTCTTCACCTGCGGGATCATCAGAGGGGGGAGGGCGGGGTGCTGAGGAATATTTCTGTCTGTAATAAAGCCCTTTTGTGGGGGGAAAAAGACGGATTCTGATTGGCTGCGTCCATGGCTGCGTCCATGGCTGCGTCTTACATAGATTAGGACCTAATTAATTTATTTAAATTGACTACTTTTCCTTATATGAACTGTAACTCAGAAAAATCTTTGAAATGGTTGCATTCATATTTTTGTTCAGTATTCATCAGTGGGTTACAGGGCTGTGGTGGAGATGCTGATGTTGGGAACATTTGGTTCTGAGAATGAGACACCAGAGGGCAGTGTTTTCGTCTGTCTGTCTGTCTGTCTGTCTGTCTGTCTGTCTGTCTGTCTGTCTGTCTGTCTGTCTGTCTGTCTGTCTGTCTGTCTGTCTGTCTGTCTGTCTGTCTGTCTGTCTGTCTGTCTGTCTGTCTGTCTGTCTGTCTGTCTGTCTGTCTGTCTGGTTGGTTGGTTGGTTGGTTGGTTGGTTGGTTGGTTGGTTGGTTGATTGATTGATTGATTGGTTGGTTGGTTGGTTGGTTGGTAGGTTGGTTGGTTCTTGGAAATCCCCACGGTGTGATCTATTTGACCTCTACCTATAGACCGGTACCTGGCTTGACAGTAAGTCTTGTCTGTTACAAGGGGTGTTTACATCACTTGTGTGGTTCATGGTCCTACTCACAGCTCAACCTTCACTGCCAAGAATAGAACGTGTGAAATGCATCTGTTTGTGTGTGAATGCATTTAACAGACAGAGTTTACTCAGCTGTGGTTAGAGATTTCCTAGCACAAGGGGAAAATAACCAACTCCAGCGACCTTTACATTCGATACTGAAACCGAGAACTCTAATGTTGCTGAAACTAATATATACATACACTATACAGACATACAAACCCCAATTCATACATACAAACCTATACATACACTGACAAAACCCCATTCAGAATGCATTTCATTAGTCATTCAATATTTGTCCACCAACTAGTAAGTTAATGATATACTGTATGTCCTATGTGGACAATTCATCAATCAATCAATCAATCAATCAAATGTATTTATAAAGCCCTTTTTACATCAGCTGATGTCACAAAGTGCTGTACAGAAACCCAGCCTAAAACCCCAAACAGCAAGCAATGCAGGTGTAGAGGCACGGTGGCTAGGAAAAACTCCCTAGAAAGGCCAGAACCTAGGAAGAAACCTAGAGAGGAACCAGGCTATGAGGGGTTCATAGCCTGGTCAATTCATCTAACGATTGTGGTCACAACACAATAAAACCAATTCATCTACATGATATAAAACTACAATGATACATGATCCAAGATGGCGTAGCAGTAGGACGTCTGTTTGTCTTGGCCCGTCCCATTTATATATCTTTTTCTTCGTATATATATATTTTTTAAAATCTCAATTTCCATCTACGGACTGAACATACTCTCCTGCAACCTGCCTCACTCATTGTGGTACGGATCTGTTATTTTCTATACTTTAGAACCGGAACCCCCATCAGTAGCTGGCCAGCTAACTAGCTACTAGCTAGTAGTCAGTTAGCCACTGCTAGCGGTCATCACCGTTAACTCGGACATCAGCCAGCCTCAGCCCGTTCAATTCCTGCCAGTCTGCACAGCGCGACACCTCTATCAAACCTCTCTCATCGTCACTCAATGCCTAGGTTTACCTCCACTGTATTCACATCCTACCATACCCTTGTCTGTACATTATGCCTTGAATCTATTCTTCCGTGCCCAGAAATCTGCTCATTTTACTCTCTGTTCCGAACGCACTAGACGACCAGTTCTTAAAGCCTTTAACCGTACCCTTATCCTACTCCTCCTCTGTTCCTCTGGTGATGTAGAGGTTAACCCAGGCCCTGCAGCCCCTAGCTCCACTCCCATTCCCCAGGCACTCTCATTTGTTGACTTCTGTAACCGTAAAAGCCTTGGTTTCATGCATGTTAACATTAGGAGCTTCCTCCCTAAGTATGTTATATTCACTGCTTTAGCACACTCTGCCAACCCGGATGTCCTAGCCGTGTCTGAATCATGGCTTAGGAAGGCCACCAAAAATCCTGAAATTTCCATCCCTAACTATATCATTTTCTGACAAGATAGAACTGCCAAAGGGGGCGGAGTTGCAATCTACTGCAGAGATAGCCTGCAGAGTTCTGTCATACTATCCATGCCTGTGCCCAAACAATTTCAACTTCTACTTTTAAAAATCCACCTTTCCAGAAACAAGTCTCTCACCGTTGCCGCTTGTTATAGACCCCCTTCAGCCCCCAGCTGTGCCCTGGACACCATATGTGAATTGATTGCCCCCCATCTATCTTCAGAGTTCGTACTGTTAGGTAACCTAATCTGGGACATGCTTAACACCCCGGCCGTCCTACAATCTAAGCTAGACCCCCTCAATCTCAAACAAATTATCAAGGAACCTACCAGGTACAAACCCTAAATCCGTAACCATGGGCACCCTCTTAGATATGATCCTGACCAACTTCCCTCTAAATACACCTCTGCTGTCTTCAACCAGGATCTCAGTGATCATTGCCTCATTGCCTGCGTGTGTAATGGGTCCACGGTCAAACGACCACCCCTCATCACTGTCAAATGCTCCCTAAAACATTTCAGCGAGCAGACCTTTCTAATCGACCTGGCCTGGGTATCCTGGAAGGATATTGACCTCATCCCGTCAGTAGAGGATGCCTGGTTGCTCTTTAAAAGTGCTTTCCTCGCCATCTTAAATAAGGATGTCCCATTCAAAAAATGTAGAACTAAGAACTAAGAACAGATATAGCCCATGGTTCACTCCAGACCTGACTGCCCTTGACCAGCACAAAAACATCCTGTGGCGTTTTGCATTAGCATCGAATAGCCCCTGCGATATGCAACTTTTCAGGGAAGACAGGAACCAATATACTCAGTCAGTTAGGAAAGCTAAGGCTAGCTTTTTCAAACAGAAATTTGCATCCTGTAGCACTAATTCCAAAATGTTTTGGGACACTGTAAAGGCCATGGAGAATAAGAGCACCTCCTCCCAGCTGCCCACTGCTCTGAGTATAGGAAACATTGTCACCACCGATAAATCTACGATAATCGATCATTTCAATAAGCATTTTTCTACGGCTGGCCATGCTTTCCACCTGGCTACCTCTACCTCGGCCAAGATCTCAGCACCCTCTGCAGCAACGTCTCCAACTGCTTTTAAATGCAAGTAAAACTAAGTGCATGCTCTTCAACCGATTCGCTGCCCGCACCCTCCCGCCCGACTAGCATCACTACTCTGGACGGTTCTGACCTAGAATATGTGGACAACTACAAACACCTAGGTGTCTGGCTAGACTGTAAACTCTCCTTCCAGACTCACATTAAGAATCTCCAATCCAAAATGAAATCTAGAGTTGGCTTCCTATTTTGCAACAAAGCCTCCTTCACTCATACTGCCATATCCTCGTAAAACTGACTATCCTACTGATCCTTGACTTCGGCGATGTCATTTACAAAATAGCCTCCAACACTCTACTCAGCAAACTGGATGTAGTCTATCACAGTGCCATCCGTTTTGTCACCAAAGCCCCATATACGACCCAACACTGCGACCTGTATGCTCTTGTTGGCTGGCCATCACTACATATCCGTCGCCAAACCCACTGGCTCCAGGTCATCTATAAGTCTTTGCTAGGTAAAGCCCCACCTTAACTCAGCTCACTGGTCACCATAGCAACACCCACCCGTAGCACGCGCTCCAGCAGGTATATCTCACTGGTCATCCCCAAAGCCAACACTCCCTTTGGCCACCTTTCCTTCCAGTTCTCTGCTGCCAATGACTGCAACGAATTGCAAAAATCACTGAAGCTGAAGTCCTATATCTCCCTCGCTAACTTTAGGCATCAGCTGTCTGAGCAGCTTACCGATCACTCTACCTGAATACAGCCAATCTGTAAATAGCACACCCAACTACCTCATCCCCATATTATTACTTATCCTCTTGCTCTTTTGCACCCCATATCTCTACTTGCACATCATCATCAAATCAAATCAAATCAAATTTATTCATCTGCATTTTTATCACTCCATTGTTAATGCTAAAATAAAGGTGAAAAGAAAATATATATATATATATATATAAAACAATGGTTAAATATCACAAATAACGAGACCATTAGAATCGATTAATTGACCTCTGGAAGTTGACCTGTCAATCTATAATTTAGACAATATTTAGTTTACATTTTACACTGTTAGCTGTTCTGTGAGACGTGTACTCTCCCACACACTCTTCGCTGACAATGCAAAGGAAGTGACACATGGGTAAAACGCTCGCGGAAACGCCGCAGAGGGTGCAACTGTCTCCCCCGATTATGTAGATGAGGAGGGGGGGAGGGTAAATGTCATGTTGTGTAAAGAAACCAAGCATCTGCCATCATAAATGATATATAACTGATGTGTCAACATGGGGGATGTGCAGTATGACTACAATGGTTAAATGTCCCTAATTTGACATATTATAATGAGACTGTGTTGATGTTTATTTATTTATAAAAAATTATTTAACTAGGCAAGTCACTTAAGAACAAATTCTTATTTACAATGATGGCCTACACCAGCCAAACCCGGACGACGCTGGGCCACCTTATGGGACTCCCAATCACAGCCGGTTGTGATACAGCCTGGAATCGAACCAGGGTGTCTGTAGTGACACCTCTTGCACTGAGATGCAGCGCCTCAGACCGCTGTGCCACTCTGGGATGTATCATGTACGTATCCCAACCTTCAACCACAGAGTTGACGATGCCATTATCACCATATTGACACAGCCTGTCACCCTACAGTGGGAATAACAAGTCATTGATGAATTCATTCAATCAAATTTTTTTTTTAAATGTTACCTTTATTTAACTAGGCAAGTCAGTTAAGAACAAATTCTTATTTACAATGACGGCCTACCGGGGAACAGTGGGTTAACTGCCTTGTTCAGGGGTAGAAGGACAGAGTTTTACCTTGACAGCTCGGGAGTCGATCCAGCAACCTTTCAGGTACTGGCCCAACGCTCTAACCACTAGGCCCCCTGCCACCCCAATATCATGCACTAAAGTGAATAAACTTGTGTTTAAAAGATCTTAACAGTCCACCTGAAGGGATGATGCTGTGAGTTAAATCACATGAGAAAGATGTTTCATAGCGGTGAGTGGTTCTTCCTGCTTCTAGACATTACAGAAAACTACCAACATCATCATTTGCTGTTAGTTTCTATTGGACTAAATGTCTGTGGCTCACCACAGACTATCGTACTGTAATCTCAACACGGTTACACATACTGTGAAGAAAGGGACATGTGAAAGGTTAATTTTTGGTCTGCTTATCGTCTCTCCGGAGTTTTGTCTGGATTTGAATCTCTCTTAGATAAGAAGATAAGATCTGTTACAGTGCAGTATTGTGAATGTTTGTTGCACAAAGTAGATAAGATCTGTTACAGTGCAGTATTGTGAACGTTTGTTGCACAAAGTAGATAAGATCTGTTACAGTGCAGTATTGTGAACGTTTGTTGCACAAAGTAGATAAGATCTGTTACCATGCAGTATTGTGAATGTTTGTTGCATAAAGTAGATAGATGTGTTACCGTGCAGTATTGTGAATGTATAGGACCTAACTTCATTATGATGAACCTATGCACTCATTACCAATGCCTTGGTTGTAGCAGAGTGCATTTAACGTGGACAAAGTGAGACTGAAACTGCTGAGATACTTGTTCGCCCACCACTTTCAGTCTGCAAGGAGAGAGAGAGAGAGAGAGAGAGAGAGAGAGAGAGAGAGAGAGAGAGAGAGAGAGAGAGAGAGAAACTGCTGAGATACTTGCTCGCCCACCACTTTCAGTCTGCAAGGAGAGAGAGAGAGAGAGAGAGAGAGAGAGAGAGCGAGAGAGAGAGAGAGAGAGAGAGAGAGAAACTGCTGAGATACCTGCTCGCCCACCACTCTCAGTCTGCAAGGAGAGAGAGAGAGAGAGAGAGAGAGAGAGAGAGAGAGAGCTGTAGAAGTGTCACTGAAAGACAAGCAACAGTTTGCCATTTTTAGAACAGTAGAGTTCTGTTTCTATGCTGTTGGTGGCATGTCTCCATAATACAGGACACAAAATACTGAGTGTCAATGCAGACATACAGGACACAAAATACTGAGTGTCAATGCAGACATACAGGACACAAAATACTGAGTGTCAATGCAGACATACAGGACACAAAATACTGAGTGTCAATGCAGACATACAGGACACAAAATACTGAGTGTCAATGCAGACATACAGGACACAAAATACTGAGTGTCAATGCAGACATACAGGACACAAGTTGTAGCTTCTGCGTTCATTCATTCTTGGTTTCATTTTAGATAGACCCAGTCCATTTAGTGTACCTTCAGGGCCCTGAACGGTACAAGGTAAAACACACAGGTGGTTTGTGCTGTAAAGCCCCTTGTATGCTACATCCTAGCAGTCCTGGGCTGGGTTGCTTACTAAGAAACACCACCTGAGTTGACTGCGGTCTCCATACAGCTGAGCCTGTGGTCTGGAGGCCCGGGTGACGCTTATCGTAAAGCCCTGACAGATAGACACTTATCAGAAGTGATGAGAAGAGAGGAAGGGTTTTTCTGAGCTATGAAGTCACCTCGTAAACCAACCAACTCCTTCCACAACACAGTAACTAAGACTCAGTGTTGTCAGGCTAGGACTAAAGGGTTAGAACCAACCAACTCCTTCCACAACACAGTAACTAAGACTCAGTGTTGTCAGGCTAGGACTAACGGGTTAGAACCAACCAACTCCTTCCACAACACAGTAACTAAGACTCAGTGTTGTCAGGCTAGGACTAAAGGGTTAGAACCAACCAACTCCTTCCACAACACAGTAACTAAGACTCAGTGTTGTCAGGCTAGGACTAAAGGGTTAGAACCAACCAACTCCTTCCACAACACAGTAACTAAGACTCAGTGTTGTCAGGCTAGGGCTAAAGGGTTAGAACCAACCAACTCCTTCCACAACACAGTAACTAAGACTCAGTGTTGTCAGGCTAGGGCTAAAGGGTTAGAACCAACCAACTCCTTCCACAACACAGTAACTAAGACTCAGTGTTGTCAGGCTAGGACTAAAGGGTTAGAACCAACCAACTCCTTCCACAACACAGTAACTAAGACTCAGTGTTGTCAGGCTAGGACTAAAGGGTTAGAACCAACCAACTCCTTCCACAACACAGTAACTAAGACTCAGTGTTGTCAGGCTAGGACTAAAGGGTTAGAACCAACCAACTCCTTCCACAACACAGTAACTAAGACTCAGTGTTGTCAGGCTAGGACTAAAGGGTTAGAACCAACCAACTCCTTCCACAACACAGTAACTAAGACTCAGTGTTGTCAGGCTAGGACTAAAGGGTTAGAACCAACCAACTCCTTCCACAACACAGTAACTAAGACTCAGTGTTGTCAGGCTAGGACTAAAGGGTTAGAACCAACCAACTCCTTCCACAACACAGTAACTAAGACTCAGTGTTGTCAGGCTAGGGCTAAAGGGTTAGAACCAACCAACTCCTTCCACAACACAGTAACTAAGACTCAGTGTTGTCAGGCTAGGGCTAAAGGGTTAGAACCAACCAACTCCTTCCACAACACAGTAACTAAGACTCAGTGTTGTCAGGCTAGGACTAAAGGGTTAGAACCAACCAACTCCTTCCACAACACAGTAACTAAGACTCAGTGTTGTCAGGCTAGGGCTAAAGGGTTAGAACCAACCAACTCCTTCCACAACACAGTAACTAAGACTCAGTGTTGTCAGGCTAGGGCTAAAGGGTTAGAACCAACCAACTCCTTCCACAACACAGTAACTAAGACTCAGTGTTGTCAGGCTAGGGCTAAAGGGTTAGAACCAACCAACTCCTTCCACAACACAGTAACTAAGACTCAGTGTTGTCAGGCTAGGACTAAAGGGTTAGAACCAACCAACTCCTTCCACAACACAGTAACTAAGACTCAGTGTTGTCAGGCTAGGGCTAAAGGGTTAGAACCAACCAACTCCTTCCACAACACAGTAACTAAGACTCAGTGTTGTCAGGCTAGGGCTAAAGGGTTAGAACCAACCAACTCCTTCCACAACACAGTAACTAAGACTCAGTGTTGTCAGGCTAGGACTAAAGGGTTAGAACCAACCAACTCCTTCCACAACACAGTAACTAAGACTCAGTGTTGTCAGGCTAGGACTAAAGGGTTAGAACCAACCAACTCCTTCCACAACACAGTAACTAAGACTCAGTGTTGTCAGGCTAGGGCTAAAGGGTTAGAACCAACCAACTCCTTCCACAACACAGTAACTAAGACTCAGTGTTGTCAGGCTAGGACTAAAGGGTTAGACTTATTGTCTTATTGTCAAGTAAACATGGGTATTGATAAGAGAGGCATTTTAAAGCTCATGACTTTACACGTACCCTTTGGATCAGGTGGAACCTAAGCAGAGAACAAAACTGGTTAAAAATGACATCATATCAACAAGTTTTGCCCACTGGGTATGCTGTACCTGTTTAAATCCTTCTGAAAAAGACTCAAAGCATCTGTCCACAAATCATTCACCCAGTATAATGCTGTATTTCCTTTCTAGGGCAGTGGCCATAGCATTAAGACATTACCGCAGAGCCCCTGTAGTCTCGCGTGCCAGACTCAATGACTGTTGAAGAGTTCATCGATCCAGAGTATTGATACATTACCACAGAGCCCCTGTAGTCTCGCGTGCCAGACTCAATGACTGTTGAAGAGTTCATCGATCCAGAGTATTGATACATTACCACAGAGCCCCTGTAGTCTCGCGTACCAGACTCAATTAGCAGACCCTCTTATCCAGAGCCACTTACAGTTAGTGCATACATCTTAAGATAGCTAGGTGGGACAACCACACAGTAATAGAAAGTACGTGTTTTCCTCAATAATGTAGCTGTCAGTAGTCAGAGCTAGAAGGGGGTTGTGAGGATGGGGGGGGGGGGGGTCGATGTGAGGAGGAAAATGATTTAAGATACTGTTTGAAGAGGTAGGGTTTCAGATGTTTTCAGAAGATGGGCAGGGACTCTGCTGTCCTAGCTTCAGGGATAAGCTGGTTCCACCATTGGGGTGACAGGACAGAGAAGAGCTTGGACTGGGCTGATAGGGAGCTGCCAAGAGACCTGAGGTGTCAGAACGGAGTGCTCGGGTTGGGGTGTAGGGTTTGAGTATAGCCTGAAGATAGGGAGGGGCAGTTCCTCTTGCTGTTCCATAGGTAAGCACCATGGTCTTGTAGTGGATGCGAGCTTCGACTGGATGCCAGTGGAGTGTGTGGAGGAGCAGGGTGACATGAGATTACTCTGGAAGGTTGAAAACCAGGCGGGCTGCTGCGTTCTGGATAAGTTGCAGGGGTTTGATGGCACAAGCGGGGAACCCAGCCAAAAGTGAGTTGTAGTAGTCCAGACGAGAGAGGACAAGATCCTGGATTAGGACCTGCATCACTTCCTGTGTGAGGTAGGGTCATACTCTGCGGATGTTGTAGAGCATGAACATGCAGGAGTGGGTCACTGCTTTGATGTTTGCAGAGAACAAAAGAGTGTTGTCCAGGGTCACGCCAAGGTTCTTTGCACTCTGGGAGGATGACAGTGTGGAGTTGTCAGCCGTGATGGAGGTCTTTGAGCGGGTAGGACTTCCCCGGGAGGAAGAGCAGTTCCGACTGGTCGAGGTTGAGCTTGAGGTGGTGGGCCAACATCCAAGTTGAGATATCTGCCAGGCACACAGAGATGCGTATTGCCATCTGCATGTCAGAAGGGGGGAAGGAGAAAAGTAGTTGAGTGTCATCCGCATAGCAATGATAGTAGAGACCATGTGAGGATATGATGGAGTTGAGTGAATTGGTGTATAGAGAGAAGAGGAGAGGATCTAGAACCGAGCCCTGGGGGACACCAGTAGTGAGAGTACGTGGGGCAGACACAGATCCTCTCCACGTCACGTGGTAGGAGCGGCCTGCCAGGTAGGATGAAATCCAAGAGTGTGCATAGCCTGAGACACCCAGCCCTGAGAGGGTGGAGAGGAGGATCTGATGGTTCACAGTGTAAAAAGGCAGCAGATAGATCTAGGAGGATGAGAACAGAAGAGAGAGAGAGAGCCAGCTTTGGCAGTGCGGCGAGCCTCCGTGACACAGAAGAGCAGTTTCGGTTGAGTAACTCGTCTTGAAGCCTGACTGGTTAGGGTCAAGAAGATCGTTCTGAGAGAGATAACGTAAAAGTTGATCTGAGACTGCACGCTCAAGTGTTTTGGAAAGAAAATAAATAAGGGATACAGGAGGGGAGCAACTCAGGCCATTTTGAAGTCAGAGGGGATGCAGCCAGTGGTCAGGGATGAGTTGAGGGAAGTGAGGAATGGGAGGTCTCCATCCAGAGATGGTCTGGAGAAGGGAGGAGGGGATGGGGTTGAGCGGGCAAGTTGTCTGGCGGCCAGACCTCACTAGTCGCAGGATGTCCTCTGGAGAGAGAGGGGAGAAAGAGGTCAAGGCGTAGGATAGTTCTGTGTGAGTGAGACCAATGGACTCAATAGGCTGAGTGAATGAGAAGTGGATGTCGTCAACCTTTTTTTCAAAATTGTTGACAAAGTTGTCCGCAGAGAGTGAGGGAGGAAGGGGGTGGAGGATTAAGGAGGGAGGAGAAGGTGGAAAATAGTTTCCTAAGGCTTTAGCAGCAGATACAGAGGAAGAGAAGGTGGGAGTGAAAGGATGATAGGTCCTCCAGAAGTTTAGCTTTCCTCCATTTTCGCTCAGTTGCCCACAGCCCTGTGGCTCGCAGAACAGGGCTGTTCTGTGTGTGTATTTGTTTTCTCTCCTTCTGCCATAGTCACAGGTGTCACTCATCAGTCGCCAATCAGTTGCCAATCCCAAGACACACCTGCAGGAGTGGCGGGCTGAGCCAGCCAGGAGGAAAGGGGACAGTGAGATTCATAGGGTGCGGAAAGGGAAGAGAGTAGAGTCGAAGAGGCAGAATCAGGAGACAGAAGGGAGAAGAATTTAGCAGAAGGGAGAGATGATATGATAGAAGAAGAGAGAGTAGTGGGAGCGAGAGAACAAAGATTGCGATGCCGCATGATCATCTGGGTAGGGGCTAAGTGTTTAGGGTTGGAGGAAAGGGAGACAGATAAGGAAACAAAGTAGTGATCAGAGACCTGAAAGGGGGTTGCAGTGAGATTAGTAGCCAAGCAGCCTCTAGTAAAGATGAGGTCAAGAGTATTGCCTGCCATGTGAGTTGGATGGGATTGGGGGAGGTCAAAAGAGGCAAGGAGGGGAAAAATAGTTAGAAAGAAATTAATCGAAGGCAGACGTCGGGAGGTTGAAGTCGCCAAGTACGAAGAGCAATGAGCCATCATCAGGAAATTAGCTTATCAAGGTGTTAAGCTCATTGAGGACCTCTCCAAGGGCACCTGGTGGGCGATAGATGACAACAATGTTAAGCTTGAGTGGACAAGGGACAGTGACAGTATGGAATTTAACTGAGAAGATGGACAGGTGTTACGGATACAGGTATCCTGTGTGTGTATTTGTTTCCCTTACCCAATCACATCCCCTTTCCCTTGGTTTAAAAACCCATTCAGTTGTTTTCCCAGACTCTCTCTCTCCCGATATGAGATCTCTCTTTTGTTTTTGCACCTACATGTCACATTTGTCCGCTATTATGTGAGTATGTATTGTTGTGGTTTATGACTGTTTGTTTGTTGGTGGGGTACAAAGCCAAGTCGCCCATGGGCATACATTACACGGAAGGAATACTTTGTCTAAGTACCCTAGTTAGAACTGGGCGGACCACCCACTGTATTTTTGGTTAGTTAGCTAGCGGTTATTGTAGCAAGTAAGACTAGCTTAGGGGTTTTTGGATATTTATTACTTCTTTCCTTGGGTCTAGCTCAGCCCTTTATCTCACACCCCATTACCATGTGTTTAAACAATAAACCTCAAGTGTTGTCTGTTATTAGTTCTCACTGTTCCTTTTCACTATTATGATTTGCATGATTTATGTTACGGGTCTCGTTGCCACCCCCCCTAGACTTCAGGGCCAAAGGGATTCGTAACATAAGTGGGGGCTCATCCGGGATCTGTCTTTACTGACACCCATGCCGCTCGTGCAAAATATTGTAGTGGTCTAGTTCAGTGTTGAGCGTCACCGCTGGGAATGTAGCATTAGAGTTTGCTATTTTTTGGTCTCTTGTGTTTTAGAGGTAGTTCAAAATGGCTACTTTTGATTTGAAATCCTTTTTGGATAACCCTACGTGGGAGGTTTTTGACAAGATGTGTGGAGATGTGTAAAATTGAGGCAGAAAAAGAACAGCAACAGTTGGAGTTCAAAATGCACCAGATGGAACTGGAGGCAGAGACAGCGAGTCTAGCCTTCGTTCCTGCTGTGCCTGTTAGTGAGCCGTCCTCACCAGCTGGAGCTTCCAACACTTGACATTAGTAGGCAGATTGCCTTAGTACCTTTGACTCTCTGAACAGAGGTTGACTCCTATTTCTGTGTGTTTGATCGTATAGCCGTAGCATTGAAATGGCCTGAAGAGGTGTGGTGCTTATTACTTCAGTGTAAATTAACTGGTAAAGCCCAAGAGGTTTTATCAGCGCTACCTCTGGAAGACAGTTTGAATTATGAAGTGGTCAAAGCTACTGTTCTTCACGCCTATGAACTTGTTCCTGAGGCATACAGACAGAGATTTAGGTCTCATAGAAAGTCTTCTAGTAAGACTTATGTGGAATTTGCTAGAGGCAAGGGAAATCTGTTTGATAAATGGCATGCTGCTAACAAGGTAACTGATTTCAACTCTCTCCGGGAGTTAATCTTGTTGGAAGAGTTTAAAAATTGCTTACCCGAACGCATGGTAGTTTACCTACCCGAACGCATGGTAGTTTACCTAAACGAACAGAAAGTATCCACCCTGTCAGAAGCGTCTGTGTTGGCAGACCAGTTTGTGTTGACGCACAAGAGCGTGTTTTTGGCTCATACTGAGAGTAGAGCCACTGAGTTGCCTACTTTTAGTCCTAGTCGGCCAGCAGTACATCAAGCACGCCAGAAAAATGAGCGTCCTTGTTTCTACTGTCATAAGATGGGACATATGATTAATGATTGCTTCCTGCTAAAACGCAAAACAAGGGATGCCTCTTCGTGAGAGAGGGAGAAAAGAGAAAATCTCCACTTAGGAGAAATGAGTAGCCTGTGCCACCACCGCGATGCCCAGATGCTCTCGGACTATGAGAGAAAACAGTCAGATGAAGAAACAGCAGCTGGAGTAGCAGTGTTCTCTGGGCTGATCCATGTCTCCGTCAGGGACAAGACGTTTAGGGACTGAAGGGCAGCATAGGCTGAGATGAACTCAGCCTTCTTGACCGCAGGTCGGCAGTTTCAAATGCTGCCAGAGACCCGGAATTGCACATGGGTTGTGCTCCCAGGTTACACTACATTAGAAGGGTTGCAGCAAAGGGGTGGGGAGCGTCTGTAAAGCCTACAGGGAGAGGTGCGAACAGGTATAGAAAACACACACATAGTTGACAAAGCTAAAAAAGAGCAAAATTACATAATCTGTAAACAACTTGGTAAGATACTGAAATGAGAGAGTGGTGCGAAGCCCTCCTCTCTTTCGTTGAATAACCCCGCAGAACAAGTCGGCAGAACTGTCTTTGTT
>NW_021822340.1:42500-60000 GCF_901001165.1 Salmo trutta | reverse complement strand
TGTAGTACTAGTAGTAACAGAACATGTAGTACTAGCAGTAACAGAACATGTAGTACTAGCAGTAACAGAACATGTAGTACTAGCAGTAACAGAACATGTAGTACTAGCAGTAACAGAACATGTAGTACTAGCAGTAATATAACATGTAGTACTAGTAGTAACAGAACATGTAGTACTAGCAAAAACAGAACATGTAGTACTAGCAAAAACAGAACATGTAGTACCAGTAACAGAGGACACAAATATTCTCCCCAATTGAATATTGGACAAGTTCAAAATTCTAAGTCAATCAAATTGTTGACAGTAATCCAAAGTAGATGAAGAAATACACAAACAACATGGAACATGCCAGAACATGTCTAAGGGAATATGGCTACAAGCAAAGACAGCTAAAGAGGGTAAAGCCAGTAAATGTGACATCAAGACGGTAAATGTAGTCACAGTAACGCAGGGCTGTGTATATGTAGTCACGGTAACGCATGTCTGTGTGTATGTAGTTACTGGCGGTCTGATTACTTCCTCAGCTCCTGCGGAGGCCCCTCCCCTTGATGTAGTCCTCCAGAACCGGTAGCTCTCCCATGGCCTTGTCCAGAGTCGCCCTCTCGGACAGCTCAACCACCTGCACAACCATAGAGGGACGAGATGGTGTTAGCTGGAGGAACCTGTCTGGGCTTCTGCTTCGCTTGCTCTTTTAGGTTTAGGCTGGGTAACTATAGAGCTCTTTTAGGTTTAGGCTGGGTAACTATAGAGCTCTTTGGGTTTAGGCTGGGTAACTATAGAGCTCTTTGGGTTTAGGCTGGGTAACTATAGAGCTCTTTTAGGTTTAGGCTGGGTAACTATAGAGCTCTTTGGGTTTAGGCTGGGTAACTATAGAGCTCTTTAGGTTTAGGCTGGGTAACTATAGAGCTCTTTAGGTTTAGGCTGGGTAACTGTAGAGCTCTTTAG
Source organism: Salmo trutta (assembly GCF_901001165.1). Lineage (NCBI taxonomy): Eukaryota > Metazoa > Chordata > Actinopteri > Salmoniformes > Salmonidae > Salmo > Salmo trutta. Next base: position 59,055 of record NW_021822340.1, on the reverse strand, counting down.
GTTTAGGCTGGGTAACTATAGAGCTCTTTGGGTTTAGGCTGGGTAACTATAGAGCTCTTTGGGTTTAGGCTGGGTAACTATAGAGCTCTTTGGGTTTAGGCTGGGTAACTATAGAGCTCTTTGGGTTTAGGCTGGGTAACTATAGAGCTCTTTGGGTTTAGGCTGGGTAACTATAGAGCTCTTTGGGTTTAGGCTGGGTAACTATAGAGCTCTTTGGGTTTAGACTGGGTAACTATAGAGCTCTTTGGGTTTAGGCTGGGTAACTATAGAGCTCTTTAGGTTTAGGCTGGGTAACTATAGAGCTCTTTGGGTTTAGGCTGGGTAACTATACAGCTCTTTGGGTTTAGGCTGGGTAACTATAGAGCTCTTTGGGTTTAGGCTGGGTAACTATAGAGCTCTTTAGGTTTAGGCTGGGTAACTATAGAGCTCTTTAGGTTTAGGCTGGGTAACTATAGAGCTCTTTAGGTTTAGGCTGGGTAACTATAGAGCTCTTTGGGTTTAGGCTGGGTAACTATAGAGCTCTTTAGGTTTAGGCTGGGTAACTATAGAGCTCTTTAGGTTTAGGCTGGGTAACTATAGAGCTCTTTAGGTTTAGGCTGGGTAACTATAGAGCTCTTTGGGTTTAGGCTGGGTAACTATACAGCTCTTTGGGTTTAGGCTGGGTAACTATAGAGCTCTTTGGGTTTAGGCTGGGTAACTATAGAGCTCTTTGGGTTTAGGCTGGGTAACTATAGAGCTCTTTGGGTTTAGGCTGGGTAACTATAGAGCTCTTTGGGTTTAGGCTGGGTAACTGTAGAGCTCTTTGGGTTTAGGCTGGGTAACTATAGAGCTCTTTGGGTTTAGGCTGGGTAACTATAGAGCTCTTTGGGTTTAGGCTGGGTAACTATAGAGCTCTTTGGGTTTAGGCTGGGTAACTATAGAGCTCTTTAGGTTTAGGCTGGGTAACTATAGAGCTCTTTAGGTTTAGGCTGGGTAACTATAGAGCTCTTTAGGTTTAGGCTGGGTAACTATAGAGCTCTTTGGGTTTAGGCTGGGTAACTATACAGCTCTTTGGGTTTAGGCTGGGTAACTATAGAGCTCTTTGGGTTTAGGCTGGGTAACTATAGAGCTCTTTGGGTTTAGGCTGGGTAACTATAGAGCTCTTTGGGTTTAGGCTGGGTAACTATACAGCTCTTTGGGTTTAGGCTGGGTAACTATAGAGCTCTTTGGGTTTAGGCTGGGTAACTATAGAGCTCTTTGGGTTTAGGCTGGGTAACTATAGAGCTCTTTGGGTTTAGGCTGGGTAACTATAGAGCTCTTTGGGTTTAGGCTGGGTAACTGTAGAGCTCTTTGGGTTTAGGCTGGGTAACTATAGAGCTCTTTGGGTTTAGGCTGGGTAACTATAGAGCTCTTTGGGTTTAGGCTGGGTAACTATAGAGCTCTTTAGGTTTAGGCTGGGTAACTATAGAGCTCTTTAGGTTTAGGCTGGGTAACTATAGAGCTCATTAGGTTTAGGCTGGGTAACTATAGAGCTCTTTGGGTTTAGGCTGGGTAACTATAGAGCTCTTTGGGTTTAGGCTGGGTAACTATAGAGCTCTTTGGGTTTAGGCTGGGTAACTATAGAGCTCTTTGGGTTTAGGCTGGGTAACTATAGAGCCCTTTGGGTTTAGGCTGGGTAACTATAGAGCTCTTTGGGTTTAGGCTGGGTAACTATAGAGCTCTTTGGGTTTAGGCTGGGTAACTATAGAGCTCTTTAGGTTTAGGCTGGGTAACTATAGAGCTCTTTGGGTTTAGGCTGGGTAACTATAGAGCTCTTTGGGTTTAGGCTGGGTAACTATAGAGCTCTTTGGGTTTAGGCTGGGTAACTATAGAGCTCTTTAGGTTTAGGCTGGGTAACTATAGAGCTCTTTAGGTTTAGGCTGGGTAACTATAGAGCTCTTTGGGTTTAGGCTGGGTAACTATAGAGCTCTTTAGGTTTAGGCTGGGTAACTATAGAGCTCTTTAGGTTTAGGCTGGGTAACTATAGAGCTCTTTAGGTTTAGGCTGGGTAACTATAGGCTGGGTAACTATAGAGTTCTTTGGGTTTAGGCTGGGTAACTATACAGCTCTTTGGGTTTAGGCTGGGTAACTATAGAGCTCTTTGGGTTTAGGCTGGGTAACTATAGAGCTCTTTGGGTTTAGGCTGGGTAACTATAGAGCTCTTTGGGTTTAGGCTGGGTAACTATAGAGCTCTTTAGGTTTAGGCTGGGTAACTATAGAGCTCTTTGGGTTTAGGCTGGGTAACTATAGAGCTCTTTGGGTTTAGGCTGGGTAACTATAGAGCTCTTTGGGTTTAGGCTGGGTAACTATAGAGCTCTTTGGGTTTAGGCTGGGTAACTATAGAGCTCTTTAGGTTTAGGCTGGGTAACTATAGAGCTCTTTGGGTTTAGGCTGGGTAACTATAGAGCTCTTTGGGTTTAGGCTGGGTAACTATAGAGCTCTTTGGGTTTAGGCTGGGTAACTATAGAGCTCTTTGGGTTTAGGCTGGGTAACTATAGAGCTCTTTGGGTTTAGGCTGGGTAACTATAGAGCTCTTTGGGTTTAGGCTGGGTAACTATAGAGCTCTTTAGGTTTAGGCTGGGTAACTATAGAGCTCTTTGGGTTTAGGCTGGGTAACTATAGAGCTCTTTGGGTTTAGGCTGGGTAACTATAGAGCTCTTTAGGTTTAGGCTGGGTAACTATAGAGCTCTTTAGGTTTAGGCTGGGTAACTATAGAGCTCTTTGGGTTTAGGCTGGGTAACTATAGAGCTCTTTAGGTTTAGGCTGGGTAACTATAGAGCTCTTTAGGTTTAGGCTGGGTAACTATAGAGCTCTTTAGGTTTAGGCTGGGTAACTATAGAGCTCTTTGGGTTTAGGCTGGGTAACTATACAGCTCTTTGGGTTTAGGCTGGGTAACTATAGAGCTCTTTGGGTTTAGGCTGGGTAACTATAGAGCTCTTTGGGTTTAGGCTGGGTAACTATAGAGCTCTTTGGGTTTAGGCTGGGTAACTATAGAGCTCTTTGGGTTAAGGCTGGGTAACTATAGAGCTCTTTAGGTTTAGGCTGGGTAACTATAGAGCTCTTTAGGTTAAGGCTGGGTAACTATAGAGCTCTTTGGGTTTAGGCTGGGTAACTATAGAGCTCTTTGGGTTTAGGCTGGGTAACTATAGAGCTCTTTAGGTTTAGGCTGGGTAACTATAGAGCTCTTTGGGTTTAGGCTGGGTAACTATAGAGCTCTTTGGGTTTAGGCTGGGTAACTATAGAGCTCTTTGGGTTTAGGCTGGGTAACTATAGAGCTCTTTGGGTTTAGGCTGGGTAACTATAGAGCTCTTTAGGTTTAGGCTGGGTAACTATAGAGCTCTTTGGGTTTAGGCTGGGTAACTATAGAGCTCTTTGGGTTTAGGCTGGGTAACTATAGAGCTCTTTGGGTTTAGGCTGGGTAACTATAGAGCCCTTTGTGGCAACAGTACTTCTGATGTAAAAAAAAAAGGGCTTTCTAAAAAAAAAATGAATTGATTTGAGGAACCTATAAACAAGCTATTAAGGCCAGTCAATGACACATGCTTGCACAGTCTAGCTGTAACACACAGTGATGTTCTGTAACCTGTCTTGAGTGTTATTGATGTGTGATCACTATGGATTAAGAGGTAACGTGGAAACCCCACCTTTTTACTGGCTGCCTTCAGTCTCTGCAGTTGCAGAATGGCTGCATCCTTCGACAGCAGCTCCAAATCTTCCTCTATCTTAGACTGGAAAATAAACACAATGAGTTAGAAAGATTAGGTTGTCGTTCATTACCTCATGCTGACGTGTCCCGTGTGGTTGTTTATTGCAGTTGTGTATGTTTATGTGCTTTGTGTTTGATTGTCAGCGCAGTCCTGTGTTTACCTCATTCACTGGCTTCCCAGCAGCTTCCTGGTACAGCTTTTCACAGATCTTTTTCTGCAATCAATCAATCAGCCAATCAAACAATCATATCTATTTAAAAAGCTTGTACTTTGTCAGCTGTTGTCACAAATTGCTTTGACAGATTAGTGTGAGTCTTCTACAGACATTAGCTGGGTTTTCAGTACAGTGTAACATAATCACTGAAACACAAGAAGTCTGTGTTTGAGTCTCTACCTTCACAGAGAGATGGTTCATGCATTCACATAGGAAGTGTCCCAAAAATGGCACCCTATTTCATATATAGTGCACTACTTTTAACCAGAGCCCTATGGACCCTGCTCAAAAGTAGTGCCCTATTTAGGGAATAGGGTGCCATTTGGGAGGCAGTTATAATGTTCGAGACACTTACTGGGTGAACGCATTTCTTCACTTCATCCAGCAGGCCCCCAAGGTCAAGATAATTTCTGTCTTGTCTCTGGAGAACTTCCCGATAAAAGTCCAGGATTTTGAGCAGGACACATCCGTGGTACTGGACATGGGAGAGAACAGGAGAATGGACATTGTGTTAGTAAATGTGCTGCCGAGGTCGAGCACGATGGACATGGTGTTGATGGAACTTCTTCATTGCACTCATTCGTCTCAGACTCATGCATGATCCCAGAGCTTGCACCAATAAATCAATCAATCAAATGTATTTTTTAAAGCCCTTTTCACATCAGCCGATGTCAAAGTGCTTTACAGAAACCCAGTCTAAAACCCCAAAGAGCAAGCTATGCAGAGGCAAAAGCACAGTGGCAAAACTCCCTACAAGTCAGGAACCTAGAGAACAACCGGGCTCTGAGGGGTGGCCTGTCCTCTTCTGGCTGTACCAGATAGAGATTAGAAACCTAGAGAGGAACCAGGCTCTGAGGGGTGGCCTGTCCTCTTCTGGCTGTACCAGGTAGAGATTAGAAACCTAGAGAGGAACCAGGCTCTGAGGGGAGGCCTGTCCTCTTCTGGCTGTACCAGATAGAGATTATAAACCTAGAGAGGAACCAGGCTCTGAGGGGAGGCCTGTCCTCTTCTGGCTGTACCAGATAGAGATTATCAACCTAGAGAGGAACCAGGCTCTGAGGGGAGGCCTGTCCTCTTCTGGCTGTACCAGATAGAGATTATCAACCTAGAGAGGAACCAGGCTCTGAGGGGAGGCCTGTCCTCTTCTGGCTGTACCAGGTAGAGATTATAAACCTAGAGAGGAACCAGGCTCTGAGGGGAGGCCTGTCCTCTTCTGGCTGTACCAGATAGAGATTAGAAACCTAGAGAGGAACCAGGCTCTGAGGGGTGGCCTGTCCTCTTCTGGCTGTACCAGGTAGAGATTAGAAACCTAGAGAGGAACCAGGCTCTGAGGGGAGGCCTGTCCTCTTCTGGCTGTACCAGATAGAGATTATAAACCTAGAGAGGAACCAGGCTCTGAGGGGAGGCCTGTCCTCTTCTGGCTGTACCAGATAGAGATTATCAACCTAGAGAGGAACCAGGCTCTGAGGGGAGGCCTGTCCTCTTCTGGCTGTACCAGATAGAGATTATCAACCTAGAGAGGAACCAGGCTCTGAGGGGAGGCCTGTCCTCTTCTGGCTGTACCAGGTAGAGATTATAAACCTAGAGAGGAACCAGGCTCTGAGGGGAGGCCTGTCCTCTTCTGGCTGTACCAGGTAGAGATTAGAAACCTAGAGAAGAACCAGGCTCTGAGGGGAGGCCTGTCTTCTTCTGGCTGTACCAGGTAGAGATTAGAAACCTAGAGAAGAACCAGGCTCTGAGGGGAGGCCTGTCCTCTTCTGGCTGTACCAGGTAGAGATTATAAACCTAGAGAGGAACCAGGCTCTGAGGGGAGGCCTGTCCTCTTCTGGCTGTACCAGGTAGAGATTATAAACCTAGAGAGGAACCAGGCTCTGAGGGGAGGCCTGTCCTCTTCTGGCTGTACCAGGTAGAGATTAGAAACCTAGAGAGGAACCAGGCTCTGAGGGGAGGCCTGTCTTCTTCTGGTTGTACCAGGTAGAGATTATAAACCTAGAGTGGAACCAGGCTCTGAGGGGTGGCCTGTCCTCTTCTGGCTGTACCAGGTAGAGATTATAAACCTAGAGAGGAACCAGGCTCTGAGGGGTGGCCTGTCCTCTTCTGGCTGTACCAGGTAGAGATTAGAAACCTAGAGAGGAACCAGGCTCTGAGGGGTGGCCTGTCCTCTTCTGGCTGTACCAGATAGAGATTATAAACCTAGAGAGGAACCAGGCTCTGAGGGGTGGCCTGTCCTTTTCTGTGTCAGTCTTACCTTCTTGTGCTTCTTGATCTTGTCAAAGGTGACTGTCTTTAACAGGATCCTGCCATCATGAGACGTGTTTGTCTAGTGAAGGAAACGACAGGTACAGTATGTCAATCCTCTATACAGTCTCATTCACACATGACCCATCAAAATAGAATCTATCTCTGGTTAGCGTACCCATGATTTTACCACTCAAAACTCAAGTTCCAAGCCCTGTCCATAGATGATATTTCAATACATTGAAGTGCATCACAAGCCACAGGGACACACTGAATGGTGTCAGGACGGCAGGATCCATTGTGGAGGACTGCGACATCTGACCCTGATCCTGACACATTCCACATGTTGCCGTACAACGCTTCAGTAAAGTTGTGTTGCTGTTATACACACGTGTATTTCCAGTTATACGGTAATCACATTATTCCTCCAGGTTTAACATTTAGACATCAAGTGACCAAGAGCATTTTCAAACGTATGTGGTTACACTGGGCAACAGTTTACATTACAGTGTTCCTACTACACTGTTTCTGTCAGTGCAGTGTAATAACTATGGTGTGATACTGTTTATTTAATGTTTATAACCATGTGGTTACACTGGGTAACAGTTTACATTACAGTGTTCCTACTACACTGTTTCTGTCAGTGCAGTGTAATAACTATGGTGTGATACTGTTTATTTAATGTTTATAACCATGTGGTTACACTGGGTAACAGTTTACATTACAGTGTTCCTACTACACTGTTTCTGTCAGTGCAGTGTAATAACTATGGTGTGATACTGTTTATTTAATGTTTATTTCACCTTTATTTAACCAGGTAGGCCAGTTGAGAACAAGTTCTCATTTACAACTGCGACCTGGCCAAGATAAAGCAAAGCAGTGTGACACAAACAACACAGAGTTACACATGGAATAAACAAACGTACAGTCAATAACACAATAGAAAAATCTATATACAGTGTGTGCAAATGAAGTAAGGAGGTAAGGCAATAAATAGGCCAATAGTGGCGAAGTAATTACAATTTAGCAAATTACACTGGAGTGATAGATGTGCAGTTGAGGATGTGCAAGTAGAAATACTGGTGTGCAAAAGAGCAGAAAAACAAATATGGGGATGAGGTAGGTAGTTGGTTGGATGGGCTATTTACAGATGGGCTGTGTACAGCGCAGCGATCGGTAAGCTGTTCTGACAGCTGACGCTTAAAGTTAGAGAGGGAGATATAAGACTTCAGCTTCAGTGATTTTTGCAATTCGTTCCAGTCATTGGCAGCAGAGAACTGGAAGGAAAGGTGGCCAAAGGGAGTGTTGGCTTTGGGGATGACCAGTGAGATATACCTGCTGGAGCGCGTGCTACGGGTGGGTGTTGCTATGGTGACCAGTGAGCTGAGATAAGGCGGACCTTTACCTAGCAAAGACCAACGAGAGCATACCGGTCACAGTGGTGGGTAGTATATGGGGCTTTGGTGACAAAACGGATGGCACTGTGATAGACTGAATCCAATTTGTTAAGTAGAGTGTTGGAGACTATTTTGAAAATTACATCACCAAAGTCAAGGATCGGTAGGATAGTCAGATTTATGAGGGTATGTTTGGCAGCATGAGTGAAGGAGGCTTATTTTCTGGAAAGATGGATCTTTAAAAATAGAAGCTCTAACTGTTTGGGCATAGACCTGGATGGTATGACAGAACTCTGCAGGTTATCTCTACACTAGATTGCAATTCTGCTTCCTTTAGCAATTCTGTCTTGACGGAAAATGTTGTAATTGTAAACTTCCGACTTCAACTGTATATAGAGAGATATACGGTAGTCTACTGATGAAGACAGTATATACAGTATAGAGAGATATGCAGTAGTCTACTGATGAATACAGTATATATAGAGAGATATACAAGTAGTCTACTGATGAAGACAGTGTATATATATATATATAGACAGTAGTCTACTGATGAAGACAGTATATATAGAGAGATATACAGTAGTCTACTGATGAATACAGTATATATAGAGAGATATACAGTAGTCTACTGATGAAGACAGTGTATATATATATATAGACAGTAGTCTACTGATGAAGACAGTATATATAGAGAGATATACAGTAGTCTACTGATGAATACAGTATATACAGTATAGAGAGATATACAGTAGTCTACTGATGAAGACAGTATATACAGTATAGAGAGATATACAGTAGTCTACTGATGAATACAGTATATATAGAGAGATATACAGTAGTCTACTGATGAAGACAGTGTATATATATATATATATATATAGACAGTAGTCTACTGATGAAGACAGTATATACAGTATAGAGAGATATACAGTAGTCTACTGATGAAGACAGTATATATAGAGAGATATACAGTAGTCTACTGATGAAGACAGTATATACAGTATAGAGAGATATACAGTAGTCTACTGATGAAGACAGTATATATAGAGAGATATACAGCAGTCTACTAATGAAGACAGTATATACAGTATATAGAGATATACAGTAGTCTACTGATGAAGACAGTGTATATATATAGAGAGAGATATACAGCAGTGTACTAATGAAGACAGTATTTGTAATTACAGTTGGTCGGTACTTACGAAGTCTTTCTGGACTTCCTGGATCAGCTCCTGCAGTTTGGCCAGGTCCACACAATGAGAGACACCGTCCTTCACACAGCCTGACCTGGCCCAGGACCGGGCCTCCCTCTGGACCCGGGCAGTAGCACAGTCCTGACCCGTAACAGCCAGAAGGAGGACCAGCAGCAGAGAGAACTGGACCACACTGGACAAACTGGACATACTTATACTGGTTCACCTGGTACCTGCTTCAACTGGTACCTGCTTCAACTGGATCAACTGCTCACCTTGTCTCTGTCTGAATCACCTGGTCACCTGGTTCGTTCAATCTCTGTTTGAATCACCTGATTCAAATGACCTGCCAAATATCTGACCTACAGTACATACAGGATCTGAATCTCTGAATCTCTGATGTACAATCGACTCACTGAGTTTCCTACTCTACTAACTGACTGATTTGAAAGACTGACTGAGCAAATGATTCCCTTCTTCCTCCTCTCAGCAGGTGAGTCAGTCACGTCTGTTCTGTTCTGTGCAGGTGAAGACTCTGGCATTCCTCTCTACAGTCACTAACCTTTATATGCTGCCAGAGCTCCTCCTGATGATGTAACATTACACACACACACACATATCTAAACGTGCACACACCCTCCTTCCTTCCTTCCCTCCCTCCCTCCCTCCCTCCCTCCCTCCCTCCCTCCCTCCCTCCCTCCCTGCATGTTGTCATTCTGTTCTCTGGAATGTGCAACCTGACGACAGAGTCCTTGTTGGTCAGTGCTGTCCCTTGAAACCTGAGGTGGGCAGATTTCTATCCTTTATTAATTCCTGTGGATCCCTCTGGTCTCCTGGTCCTGAGAAGCTGTACTCTATACAGTGCAGGACAACACTAAAGAATTACATTGCACATCATAACAGATAGTATATGTATGTTTACCATGTCTTCACGTATCAGGGTTACAGTTACAACATGAAACAAGTGAAAGGTGTGGACTTGAGGAGGATTTAACCAGGTCATGACATTTGAAGGTGTTTGCTTTGAATACGGCGTCCTAGATTCTATTTGGTGATGAAACCACAAGTAACGTGCTTTTCTTCAGCAAATAGTTGTAATGAAACAAGAAAATAGTTGCACAATCAGCACACACCCATAACTGTTTACAATGCAAACACCTGAGTGAAATATCATGGCCAGATATTGATTGATTGATAATTGATTGCGGATATTGTGGTGAGGAGAACGATTAGATCTAACTCGGGCGGTGTTTAGATGTTGGTGGCCTGCTCGGCCTGTTCAGCCTCAGAGACAGAGACAGTGGTGTTGGTGGCCTGTTCAGCCTCAGAGACAGAGACAGTGATGTTGGTGGCCTGTTCAGCCTCAGAGACAGAGACAGTGGTGTTAGTGGCCTGTTCAGCCTCAGAGACAGAGACAGTGATGTTGGTGGCCTGTTCAGCCTCAGAGACAGAGACAGTGATGTTGGTGGCCTGTTCAGCCTCAGAGACAGAGACAGTGGTGTTGGTGGCCTGTTCAGCCTCAGAGACAGAGACAGTGATGTTGGTGGCCTGTTCAGCCTCAGAGACAGAGACAGTGGTGTTGGTGGCCTGTTCAGCCTCAGAGACAGAGACAGTGATGTTGGTGGCCTGTTCAGCCTCAGAGACAGAGACAGTGATGTTGGTGGCCTGTTCAGCCTCAGAGACAGAGACAGTGGTGTTAGTGGCCTGTTCAGCCTCAGAGACAGAGACAGTGATGTTGGTGGCCTGTTCAGCCTCAGAGACAGAGACAGTGATGTTGGTGGCCTGTTCAGCCTCAGAGACAGAGACAGTGATGTTGGTGGCCTGTTCAGCCTCAGAGACAGAGACAGTGATGTTGGTGGCCTGTTCAGCCTCAGAGACAGAGACAGTGATGTTGGTGGCCTGTTCAGCCTCAGAGACAGAGACAGTGGTGTTGGTGGCCTGTTCAGCCTCAGAGACAGAGACAGTGATGTTGGTGGCCTGTTCAGCCTGTTCAGCCTCAGAGACAGTGATGTTGGTGGCCTGCTCGGCCTGTTCAGCCTCAGAGACAGAGACAGTGATGTTGGTGGCCTGTTCAGCCTCAGAGACAGAGACAGTGATGTTGGTGGCCTGCTCGACCTGTTCAGCCTCAGAGACAGAGACAGTGATGTTGGTGGCCTGCTCGACCTGTTCAGCCTCAGAGACAGAGACAGTGATGTTGGTGGCCTGTTCAGCCTCAGAGACAGAGACAGTGGTGTTGGTGGCCTGTTCAGCCTCAGAGACAGAGACAGTGATGTTGGTGGCCTGTTCAGCCTCAGAGACAGAGACAGTGATGTTGGTGGCCTGTTCAGCCTCAGAGACAGTGATGACTCGGTCATAACGTCAGCCGGGTCTTAAAGCTGTGCTGGTGTAGCAGAAAGATGTGGTGGTAACAAGCTGTAGGGTTGTGGACCCTTAGTCTACTTTCCTATGAGAATGAAGTGTGTGGGGGGGCTTTTAGAGTGATTCAAATGCGTCAGTCGGCCTAGTTTTAATGTTCCTATACAGCCACATAGCTGCCCACTTCTGAGGTGGCAAATACTCTGACAACATGTTGTTGTTGGCATTATGGACTTGTTGTTGGCTCTAAAGTAGACCAGGTTGTTGTCTCTAAAGTAGATCAGGTTGTTGTTGACTCTAAAGTAGACCATGTTGATGTTGTCTCTAAAGTAGATCAGGTTGTTGTTGACTCTAAAGTAGATCAGGTTGTTGTTGACTCTAAAGTAGATCAGGTTGTTGTTGTCTCTAAAGTAGACCAGGTTGATGTTGGCTCTAAAGTAGATCAGGTTGTTGTTGGCATTATGGACTTGTTGTTGACTCTAAAGTAGACCATGTTGTTATTGACTCTAAAGTAGACCAGGTTGTTGTTGACTCTAAAGTAGACCATGTTGTTGTTGACTCTAAAGTAGATCAGGTTGTTGTTGGCATTATGGACTCGATGTTGACTCTGAAGTAGACCATGTTGTTGTTGGCATTATGGACTTGATGTTGACTCTGAAGTAGACCAGGTGGTTGTTGGCATTATGGACTTGATGTTGACTCTGAAGTAGACCAGGTGGTTGTTGGCATTATGGACTTGATGTTGACTCTGAAGTAGACCATTGGAATGCCTTCTAGTGCCGTCGTCATGGCCACATTACCGTAAGGAAGTTACAATCAACTGATCAACACACAACGTTGTGATTTTGTTCGTTGATATCTGTTATGTAATCCTAATAAGGGCCTTAAACCTGTTGTTTAACATGTAGGAAGCCACAGAGTGTGTTCTGATAGGCTAAAAGCACCGTACTCTTTTAACCAGGCAAGTCAGTTAAGAACAAATTCCTACTTACAAAGACGGTCTACCCAGGCCAAACCCGGACGACGCTGGGCCAATTGTGCTCCGTCCTATGGGACTCCCAATAACAGCCGGTGGTGATACAGCCTGGAATCGAACCAGGACTGTAATGACATCTCTAGCACTGAGATACAGTGCCTTAGACCGCTGCGCCACTCGGTGGCCACGTAGACCAGACTGGACTATTCCTTACTGTAATATATACCTTTATATTGTCTGGTATATTATATACCTTTATATTGTCTGGTGTATTATATACCTTTATATTGTCTGGTATATTATATACCTTTATATTGTCTGGTGTATTATATACCTTTATATTGTCTTTATGGTGTATTATATACCTTTATATTGTCTGGTATATTATATACCTTTATATTGTCTTTATGGTGTATTATATACCTTTATATTGTCTGGTGTATTATATACCTTTATATTGTCTGGTGTATTATATACCTTTATATTGTCTGGTATATTATGTACCTTTATATTGTCTTTATGATGTAATATTTACCTTCATATTGTCTGGTGTATTAAATACCTCTGAATTGTCTTTATGATGTGTTATATATCGTTATATTGTCTTTATGATGTACGATATACCTTTTATATTGTCTTTATGATGTATTAGAAACCTTTATATTGTCTTTATGATGTATTATACATCTTTATATTATCTTTATGATATATTATATACCTTTATAATGTCTTCATGATATATTATATACCTTTATAATGTCTTTATGATATATTATATACCTTTATATTGTCTTTATGATATATTATATACCTTTATATTGTCTTTGTGATGTGTTAAATATATATATGTTGGCATTATGGACTTGATGTTGACTCTAAAGTAGATCAGGTTGTTGTTGTCTCTAAAGTAGATCAGGTTGTTGTTGTCTCTAAAGTAGACCAGGTTGTTGTTGGCATTATGGACTTGTTGTTGTCTCGAAAGTAGACCAGGTGGTTGTTGGCATTATGGACTTGATGTTGACTCTGAAGTAGACCAGGTGGTTGTTGGCATTATGGACTTGATGTTGTCTCTAAAGTAGATCAGGTTGTTGTTGTCTCTAAAGTAGATCAGGTTGTTGTTGTCTCTAAAGTAGATCAGGTTGTTGTTGTCTCTAAAGTAGATCAGGTTGTTGTTGACTCTAAAGTAGATCAGGTTGTTGTTGACTCTAAAGTAGATCAGGTTGTTGTTGACTCTAAAGTAGATCAGGTTGTTGTTGGCTCTAAAGTAGATCAGGTTGTTGTTGGCTCTAAAGTAGATCAGGTTGTTGTTGGCATTATGGACTCGATGTTGACTCTGAAGTAGACCATGTTGTTGTTGGCATTATGGACTTGATGTTGACTCTGAAGTAGACCAGGTGGTTGTTGGCATTATGGACTTGATGTTGACTCTGAAGTAGACCAGGTGGTTGTTGGCATTATGGACTTGATGTTGACTCTGAAGTAGACCAGGTGGTTGTTGGCATTATGGACTTGATGTTGGCTCTGAAGTAGACCATTGGAATGCCTTCTAGTGCCGTCGTCATGGCCACATTACCGTAAGGAAGTTACAATCAACTGATCAACACACAACGTTGTGATTTTGTTCGTTGATATCTGTTATGTAATCCTAATAAGGGCCTAAAACCTGTTGTTAAACATGTAGGAAGCCACAGAGTGTGTTCTGATAGGCTGTCAAAGGAGAGGCTAAAAGCACCGTACTCTGTTCATTTTTTTTACCTTTATTTAACTAGAGATGTCAGTTAAGAACAAATTCCTGTTCGGTGTATTAAATTCCTTTATATTGTCTTTATGATGTATTATATTCCTTTATATTGTCTTTATGATGTATTATATTCCTTTATATTGTCTTTATGATGTATTACATTCCTTTATATTGTCTTTATGATATATTATATACCTTTATATTGTCTTTATGATGTATTGTCTTTATGATGTATTATATTCCTTTATATTGTCTTTATGGTGTATTATATTCCTTTATATTGTCTTTATGATGTATTAAATTCCTTTATATTGTCTTTATGATGTATTAAACTCCTTTATATTGTCTTTATGATGTATTTTATACCTTTTATATTGTCTTTATGATATGCTGTACTAATCTTTTGCACGTCAAAATGTACAAGTCTTGGTCTCAATGTATCTTAGTCTTGTAATCTATGTCTGTGCAGAGAGACTTTACATGCTGTCCAATGAAGGTGTCTTAGTTTAGTTCAGGCACCGGCTTAGACACCCTTGAAACCATGCCTCAGTAGCAGAAGGTCCCTTGTTTAGGCACCTGCTTAGCCACCATGGAAACCACAGTAGGACCCCTGCTCAAAGCACAGGAAGCAGCATGCAAAATCTAGACACTCTAGACTTGACTGTCAGCTCTACTTGCCAATACTCATAGTTATTATACTCTAGTATAGTAACAAGAGTGGTAAGTGCAATGAATTGAATGCAATGCAATGGCAGGATATAGCAATACTTATCAGTCGGTGTGAATGGACATGCATTGATCTGCTCCTGGAAAATCCCATGTAGTCTTCCATCTGTTCAACACCATTGTCTTCTGGAGGTATGGAAGGCACACACACGCACAGACACACGTAATTAATCAGCACATTTAAAATATTCAGGAGCTGAAATTGTAACCTAAGACTGCAGTGTGTTACACTTTCCCATGAGTCCACCATAACAGTGAATCATCACAGGATGCTGCTCAGTGTCCAGTTGTACGACACCGCCGCTGCACTCTACAAACAGACGGTCCGTGGCGTTGGTCCGTGGCGTTGGTCCGTGGGGTGTAATGAGGAGCCAACAGACGGTCCGTGGCGTTGGTCCGTGGCGTTGGTCCGTGGTGTGTAATGAGGAGCCAACAGACGCTGCACTTGACACATTTATGAAATTGTTTATTCCAGTTACTAATAAGCACGCACCCATTAAGAACATGACTGTAAAAACGGTTAAATCCAAACTGGGCTTCATCATTCATTGAATCAGATGCCTCATTCATCACAAAGCTGACTGATATAGCCAACATTAAGGATTTTTTTCATTGGCAAGATAAGCAAACTTAGGCATGACATGCCAGCAACAAACGTTGACACTACACGTCCAAGTATAACTGACCAAATTATGAAAGACAAGCGTTGTAATTTTGAATTCCGTGAAGTGAGTGTGGAAGAGGTGAAAATAGTATTGTTGTCTATCAACAATGACAAGCCAGCGGGGTCTGACAACTTGGATGGAAAATTTGGAGGATAATAGCTGCCGATATTGCCACTCCTATTTGCCATATTTTACATTTAAGCCTACTAGAAAGTGTTTGCCCTCAGGCCTGGAGGGAACAAAAAGTAATTCCTCTACCTAAGAATAGTAAAGCCCCCTTTACTGGCTCAAATAGCCGACCAATCATCCTGTTTCCAACCCTTAGTAAACTTTTGGGAAACATTTGACCAGATACAATGCTATTTTACAGTTAACAAATTGACAAAAGACTTTCAGCACGCTTATAGGAAAGTACATTCAACAAGCACAGCACTTACACAAATGACTGATGATTGGCTTAGTGAAATTGATGATTAAAAAAGATTGTGGGGCTGTTTTGTTAGACGTGTGGTTTTTGACATTATCGAACATAATCTGATACTGGAAAAACGTATGTGTTATGGCTTTACACCCCCTGCTATATTGTGGATAAAGAGTTACCTGTCTAACAGAACACAGAGGGTGTTCTTTAATGGAAGGCTCTCCAGCATAATCCAGGTAGAATCAAGAATTCCCCAGGGCAGCTGTCTAGGGCCCTCACTTTTTTCAATCTTTACTAACGACATGCCACTAGCTTTGATTAAATCCAGTTTGTGTATGCGGATGACTCAACACTATACACGTCAGCTACCACAGTGACTGAAATGACTGCAGCACTTAACATAGAGCTGCAGTTAGTTTCAAAGTGGGTGGCAAGGAATAAGTTAGTCCTAAATATTTCTAAAACTAAAAGCATTGTATTTGGGACAAATAATTCACTAAACCCTAAACCTCAACTAAAGTTGAGGTGACTAAACTGCTTGGAGTAACCCTGGATTGTAAACTGTCATGGTCAAAACATGTTGATACAACAGTAGCTAAGATGGGGAGAAGTCTGTCCATAATAAAGCTCTGTCTTCTTAACAACACTATCAACATGGCAGGTCCTACAGGCCCTGGTTTAGTCGCACCTGGACTACTGTTCAGTCATGTGGTCAGGTGCCACAAAGAGGGACTTTGGAAAATTGCAGTTGGCTCAGAACAGGGCAACATGTCTGGCACGATGTACACAGAGTTGACGATAATATGCATGTTCTCTTCCGGCTCAAGGTGGAGGAGAGATTGACTTCATCACTAATCGTTTTTGTAAGAAGTGTTGACAAGCTGTATGCACTGAGGTGTCTGTT
>NW_021822340.1:22500-37500 GCF_901001165.1 Salmo trutta | reverse complement strand
GGACACTAGTCTATCTCCTGTTTCTGTAGTGAGACAGCTTGATGTACAGTACACTCCCTGGACAGGACACTAGTCTATATCCTGTTTCTGTAGTGAGACAGCTTGATGTACCAGTACACCCCCTGGACATGATGCTAGTTTGTCTTATATGTTGTCACAATATCACCTAAACATTATATATCTTTTGAGGGCTGTTATATCATTGTAATGTACAGTATAATAACTTTCTCATCTCAGTGTATCAGTGGCTCTTCCTGTATTTCCCTTTTGTATGGTTTATTAAACTACTTGCTGGTACAGTCCCTTTTGTGTGGTTTATTAATCTACTTCCTGGTACAGTCCTTTTGTGTGGTTATTAATCTACTTCCTGGTACAGTCCTTTTGTGTGGTTTATTAATCTACTTCCTGGTACAGTCCTTTGTGTGGTTTATTAATCTACTTCCTGGTACAGTCCTTTTGTGTGGTTTATTAATCTACTTCCTGGTATAGTCCTTTTGTGTGGTTTATTAATCTACTTCCTGGTACAGTCCTTTTGTGTGGTTTATTAATCTACTTGCTGGTACTGTACAGACCTTTGGGCTGCATTCCAAACACTTAACAGACACACCCTATCCCCTCAGCCCTCAAATTAAGTGGACACTTCTGATGATGATCCGTGACATCTGACGAGTTTACACTTGCAGGGCGAGGGGCAAGGGAAGAGGGGCGAGGGGGTAAGGAAGGAATAAATTATAAATGGACCGCCTTTGCCCGGAAAATCGTCACTCGTTCGTCCCGCGACAATTGTATTTTCAGCCTCTTACTTACACTTGTATGTTGACTCCATATTGACGTTGCGGTTTTAAGTTTTGGTTAACTTTTCTTAGCTGATGTACAATCATCGTGAATTGAATTATGGGGCGTTTCAGGCCCCGAAGTGAACATAATTGTACATTTGCACACAAGACTAAAAAGTGAATGCTGAGGGCTACATTGCAATCTTCCCTTGCTTGGCTAATCATTTGGTTCGATGAGTGTAACGACGGTCGTCTAACGGGGACCACGACGCGGCGTGTGACGTGCTCATATTTACTTTTATTTAACTCAAAATCAAACAAACAACAACAAAACGACCGTAAACAGTCCCGTCAGGTGCACCATACACAAAACAGGAAACAACCACCCACAAAACACAGGAACAAACACCCCTACTAAATAGGACCTTCAAATAGAGTCAACGAGGAACTGCCTCCAATTGAAGGTCAACCCAAGAAACTTAAACATAGAAATAGACACACTAGAATAAACATAGAAATATACTAACATAGAACATAAACCAAAAACCCCGAAACACATAAAACAAACGCCCCCTGCCACGCCCTGACTGAACTACAATAACAAATAACCCCCTTTACTGGTCAGGACGTGACAATGAGAAACATAGCCGCGGTGATTCGCCCAAGGGCATAACGCGAGGGTAAGTGGATGAGGATGTGTCTTTTATGAGTTTGAAACGCAGCTCAGGTGTGGTTAATTCATCTACTTCCTGGTATTGTATATAAAGGCTTTACATCCACAGTGACTAGACTATCATTAGCATCATACAACAATTACAGGAAAATCCCAGCTCCACATTGTGTTGACGAAACAAATCACAGCACACCTCGTAATATGAGCGATGGATTGAGGTGTGTCTCCCGAATGATGGGCCTGGGATTCATGAAACAGTGTATGTAATAAACCATTCTTCTTCTCTGGTTAACTTCAATGACTAAACCAACGAGGGAACAGAATTATCCTCTCATGGAGTTGTATTTTACCTCTGTATGATTTTAGTGTGTGTGTGTGTGTGTGTGTGTGTGTGGTGTTGTGTGGTGTGTGTGTGTGTGTGTGTGTGTGTGTGTACAAACAAAACCGGTTCTCTGCTAGATCATTATCCTTTCTCGGGCTCATCTGATTGTATTTCCAAACTTCACAAAAAGAGTTGTTGGACCTGCTTTGGTCTGTAACCACACCAAGTGTGAAGGGACAAGCTCCTCCCTCCCTGCTTGCCTGCCTGCCTGCCTGCCTGCCTGCCTGCCTGCCTGCTTGCCTGCCTGCCTGCCTGCCTGCCTGCCTACCCTGTCTTTCCTGTCTTCCCTGTCTACACAAGCATTTTGCTACACTCGCATTAACATCTGCTAACCATGTGTATGTGACCAATAAAATTTGATTTGCCCTCCCTGTCTGTTCCCTTTGTCCTCCCTGTCTGCCCTGTCTGTCTGCCCTCCCTGTCTGCCCTGTCTGCCCTCCCTGTCTGTTCCCTTTGTCCTCCCTGTCTGCCCTGTCTGTCTGCCCTCCCTGTCTGCCCTGTCTGCCCTCCCTGTCTGTTCCCTTTGTCCTCCCTGTCTGCCCTGTCTGTCTGCCCTGTCTGTTCCCCTGTCTGCCCTCCCTGTCTGCCCTGTCTGTTCCCCTGTCTGCCCTGTCTGTCTGCCCTCCCTGTCTGTTCCCCTGTCTGCCCTGTCTGTCTGCCCTCCCTGTCTGTTCCCTTTGTCCGCCCTGTCTGCCCTGTCTGTCTGCCCTGTCTGTCTGCCCTGTCTGCCTGCCCTGTCTGCCCTGTCTGTTCCCCTGTCTGCCCTGTCTGTTTACCTGTCTGCCTGCCCTGTCTGCCCTCCCTGCATTCTAAATGGCACCTTATTCCCTATAAAGTGCACAACTTTTGAGCAGAGTCCTATGGGCCCTGTAGAAGTGCACTATATAGGGAATAGGGTGCCATTTGGGAACGTAACATAAAGCAGTGGCAGGTAACCTGACCTTAGCTGTGTCTGTTAATCTGTATGACAAACACTGTTGGGAGTCTATATGGGAGGATGGGGACTATCTGGTCTGCATGCAGTCTATCACAGTGCCATCCGTTTTGTCACCAAAGCCCCATATACTACCCCCCACTGCGACCTGTACGCTCTCGTTGGTTGGCCATCGCTTCATACTCGTCGCCAAACCCACTGGCTCCAGGTCATCTACAAGACCCTGCTAGGTAAAGTCCCCCCTTATCTCCGCTCGCTGGTCACCATAGCAGCACCCACCTGTAGCACGCACTCCAGCAGGTATATCTCTCTGGTCACCCCCAAAGCCAATTCCTCCTTTGGCCGTCTCTCCTTCCAGTTCTCTGCTGCCAATGACTGGAACGAACTACAAAAATCTCTGAAACTGGAAACACATCTCCCTCACTAGCTTTAAGCACCAGCCCATTATCTCTATTTCTACTTTGCACTTTCTTCTACTACAAATCTACCATTCCAGTGTTTTACTTGCTATATTGTATTTACTTCGCCACCATGGCCTTTTTTGCCTTTACCTCCCTTATCTCACCTCATTTGCTCACATTGTATATAGACTTATTTTTCTACTGTATTATTGACTGTGTAACGATAGTCGTCGGGAGACGAGGAAGCGGACCAAAACGCAGCTGGGAGCGAATACATGTTTATTTAACACACTAGAATTAAACATGTACACAAAATCAAGGAAAAACTGCCAATACGTTACGTGCTCAAATAACGAGACAACAACCCACAAACATCGTGGGGGAAAAGGAACTTAAATGTGATTCCCAATCAGACAGCTGTCGCTTGTGAAGTCTGATTGGGAATCACATTTAAGTTCCTTTTCCCCCACGATGTTTGTCTCCCGACGACAATCGTTACAGAACAACCCACCGAACCAGGACCAAGCAGCGGGAGGAAAAGGAGCGCGAGAGATGGGCTCGCGAGGGGAAGGAGTTCTGGACCTGGGAGGAGATCATGTCGGGGAAAGGACCCTGGCGGACGGACTCCCAGGTCGAGGAGGAAAAGCCAGCCGGTAGACGGAGTCGCAGGCGGCGGTCGAGGAGGCCCGGAAAACACCCCCAAGAAATTTTTTTGGGGGGGCTAATGGGGTGGTCCGGAAGGACAGAGGAAGAGCCCAGACCGCTGCTCTCATGGGGGATGACGGCGGAGGAAGAGACGAAGATGATGAGGCAGTTGATTGAGGACCTGCAGAGGGAAGATCTGGAGGAGGAGCCATGGTATGCGGAGTTGCGCGCTGTGTCGCCAGTGCGCCCGCACAGCCCGGTGCGTCCGGTGGACATGCCCAGCACATGCCGTGCTAGGATGGGCATCCAGCCAGGACGAGTGGCTAAACCGGCTCCACGCTTCAGTTCACCAGTGCGTGTTCACAGTCCTGTCTGGCCCGTTCCTGCTCCCCGCACCAAGCCCACGGTGCGTGTCCACAGTCCTGCCCGGCCCGTCCCTGCTCCCCGCACCAAGCCATGGTATGCAGAGTTGCGCGCTGTGTCGCCAGTGCGCCCGCACAGCCCAGTGCGTCCGGTGGACATGCCCAGCACATGCCGTGCTAGGATGGGCATCCAGCCAGGACGAGTGGCTAAACCGGCTCCACGCTTCAGTTAACCAGTGCGTGTTCACATTCCTGTCTGGCCCGTTCCTGCTCCCCGCACCAAGCCCACGGTGCGTGTCCACAGTCCTGTCCGGCCCGTCCCTGTTCCCCGCACCAAGCCCACGGTGTGTGTCCACAGTCCTGTCCGGCCCGTCCCTGTTCCCCGCACCAAGCCCACGGTGTGACCACAGTCCTGTCCGGCCCGTTCCTGTTCCCCGCACCAAGCCCACGGTGCGTGTCCACAGTCCGGCACGGCCCGTGTCTGGTCCACCGGTGCACAATCCTGTTCCGGTCGACGGCTCCGCTCCGGAGCCTGAGCATGCCGCTCCACAGTGGTCCAGTCCGGGCCAGAGGGGTAGGGCTAGGGTGGAGGCAGGGGGAGAAACACGCCCGGGGCCAGAGCCTCCACCGAGGGTGAGGCGCCCACCCGGGTCCCCCCCCTAATAGACTTTAGGTTGGTGCGCCGGGAGTACGCACCGTTGGAGGGGGGGTACTGTCACGCCCTGACCAGGTGAACTCTGCTATTTTGGTCAGGGTGTGGCATTTCTATGCTTTATTTTCTACGTTTTGGTTATAGCCTTTCTTTGTTTTATTTCTATGTTGGGCTCGGGGGTGATTTCCCAATCAGACAGCTGTCGCTTGTGAAGTCTGATTGGGAATCACATTTAAGTTCCTTTTCCCCCACGATGTTTGTGGGTTGTTGTCTCGTTATTTGAGCACGTAACGTATTGGCAGTTTTTCCTTGATTTTGTGTACATGTTTAATTCTAGTGTGTTAAATAAACATGTATTCGCTCCCAGCTGCGTTTTGGTCCGCTTCCTCGTCTCCCGACGACAAACGTTACAGACTGTATGTTTGTTTTACTCCATGTGTAACTCTGTTGTTGTATGTGTCGAACTGCTTTGCTTTATCTTGGCCAGGTCGCAATTGTAAATGAGAACTTGTTCTCAACTTGCCTACCTGGTTAAATAAAGGTTAAATAAATAAATAAAAATGACAAACACTGTTGAAGTCTATATGGGAGGATGGGGACTGTCTGCATGACAAACACTGTTGAAGTCTATATGGGAGGGTGGGACTGTCTGCATGACAAACACTGTTGAAGTCTATATGGGAGGATGGGGACTGTCTGCATGACAAACACTGTTGAAGTCTATATGGGAGGATGGGGACTGTCTGCATGACAAACACTGTTGAAGTCTATATGGGAGGATGGGGACTGTCTGCATGACAACACTGTTGAAGTCTATATGGGAGGATGGGGACTGTCTGCATGACAAACACTGTTGAAGTCTATATGGGAGGATGGGGACTGTCTGCATGACAAACACTGTTGAAGTCTATATGGGAGGATGGGGACTGTTTAAATGAATGAAAGCCTGTCTGGGCTATGGCAAAAATTTAGAGTTTTCTTTAAGAAATACATGCTTAAACAATACTTTTGATATCATGGATGGTCAGTCCTTGCATCCATAGCTCTGAGAGTGGTTACTCCCCAACCCTGATTGTGTACTGGAAACACAGTTTGAGATCACTGTGAGGGGATTTCAGCATTGTTTAGAAGGGGGAATTGGGCTTCCCGGGAAAATGTTGTCCGAGGTTGCAACAGTAACCAAGGCGGGCGGAGCTTAGCAAAGGGTCAATTATACCTCAATCTCTGCAGGGGGGAAGTCCCTAGTGGATGTTTGGCATCTTAGCTGAGCAGTCATGTCTATTTATAAGTCTATTCTTAGGTGATTTGTTTGTGAGTTTGTCTATTTTTAGAATAGAATTACTTTAATGTTCCTAGAAAAAAACTGGCAAGTTGTGTCAAGTTGGATAAGATGTGTAAAGTAAACATATAACAGCAATATGACATCAGAATTCACACAAGACAGACACACATACAGTTGAAGTCGGAAGTTTACATACACCTTAGCCAAATACATTTCAACTCAGTTTTTTTCACAATTCCTGACATTTAATCCTAGTAAACATTCCCTGTCTTAGGTCAGTTAGGATCACCACTTTTTTTTAAGAATGTGAAATGTCAGAATAATAGTAGAGAGAATGATTTATTTCAGCTTTTAATTTCTTTCATCACATTCTCAGTGGGTCAGAAGTTTACATACACTCAATTAGTATTTGGTAGCACTGCCTTTAAATTGTTAACTTGGGTCAACGTTTGGGTAGCCTTCCATAAGCTTCCTACAATAAGTTGGGTGAATTTTGGCCCATTCCTCCTGACAGAGCTGGTGTAACTGAGTCAGGTTTGTAGGCCTCCTTGCTCGACATGCTTTTTCAGTTCTGTCCACAAATTTTCTATAGGATTCAGGTCAGGGCTTCATGATGGCCACTCCAATACCTTGACTTTTTTGTCCTTAATGCCATTTTGCCACAACTTTGGAAGTATGCTTGGGGTCATTGTCCATTTGGAAGACCCATTTGCGACCAAGCTTTAACTTCCTGACTGATGTCTTGAGATGTTGCTTCAATATATCAACATAATTTTCCTACCTCATGATGTCATCTATTTGTGAAGTGCACCAGTCCCCTCCTGCAGCAAAGCACCCCCACAACATGTGCTGCCACCCCGTGCGTCACGGTTGGGATGGTGTTCTTCGGCATGGAAGTCTCCCCCCTTCTCCTCCAAAAAAAAACTATGGTCATTATGGTCAAACAGTTATATTTTTGTTTCATCAGAGCAGAGGACATTTCTCCAAAAAGTACGATCTTTGTCCCCATGTGCAGTTGCAAACCATAGTCTGGCATTTTTATGGCGGTTTTGGAGCAGTGGCTTCTTCCTTGCTGAGCGGCCTTTCAGCTTAGGTCGATATAGAACTCGTTTTACTGTGGAAATAGATACTTTTGTACCTGTTTCCTCCAGCATCTTCACAAGGTCTTTTGCTGGTGTTCTGTGATTGATTTGCACTTTTCGCACCAAAGCACGTTCATCTCTAGGAGACAGAACGCGTCTCCTTCCTGAGCGGTATGATGGCTGCGTGGTCCTGTGGTGTTTATACTTGCGTACTATTGTTTGTACAGATGAACGTGGTACCGTCAGGCGTTTGGAAATTGCTCCCAAGGATGAACCAGACTTGTGGAGGTCTACTATTTTTTTCTGAAGTCTTGGCTGATTTCTTTATATTTTCCCATGACGTCAAGCAAAGAGGCACTGAGTTTGAAGGTAGGCCTTGAAATACATCCACAGGTACACCTCCAATTGACTAAAATGATGTCAATTAGCATATCAGAAGCTTCTAAAGCTATGACATAATTTCTGGAATTTTCCAAGCTGTTTAAAGGCACAGTCAACTTAGTGTTTGTAAACTTCTGACCCACTGGAATTGTGATACAGTGAATTATAAGTGAAATTATCTGTCTGTAAACAATTGTTTGAAAAATGACTTGTGTCATGCACAAAGTAGATGTCCTAACCAACTTGCCAAACCTTAGTGTGTTAACAAGACATTTGTGGAGTGGTTGGAAAATAGTTTTATTAATGACTCTAATGACTGTAAACTTCAGACTTCAACAGTAAGGGTTGATCTTAACCCTATAAACACAAGTGTTTAGGTTAGTGTATTTGGTTTATTCATGTTTCTGAGGACGGATGTCTTGTGGTGTTATCTTGTGGGCATCCCAAATCGCAGCCTAGCCCCTATATAGTGCACTACCTTTGGCCAGGACCCTATGGGCCGCCCATTTGGGACACGGCCGTTGTGTGGGCCCCAGCCGTTGTGTGGGCCCCATGCAGGGGAGGGTTTTGGTTTCAATACAAGAACAATTATAAAAGTCAGTCCGCCAATGTGTGATATTTCCATACAGCACCATACATAGATTTGTGTGTGTGTGTGTGTGTGTATGTGTATGTGTGTGTGTGTGTGTGTGTGTGTGTGTGTGTGTGTGTGTGTGTGTGTGTGTGTGTGTGTGTGTGTGTGTGTGTGTGTGTGTGTGTG
The DNA here is from genome assembly GCF_901001165.1 of Salmo trutta. NCBI lineage: Eukaryota > Metazoa > Chordata > Actinopteri > Salmoniformes > Salmonidae > Salmo > Salmo trutta. The sequence goes on along the minus strand of NW_021822340.1, from coordinate 29,170 downwards.
TGTAGATAGATAACATCAGTCATCAGAATTGTTTCCTCAGTGTCCATTTATTCAGTCATAGATTTTACAGATCCTGCATAATCTGCAATAAATAACTATTTATAAAAAAAAACATTTTCTAGATAATGAATAATAAATATAAATTAACAAAATGTATTGATTCAAGAAAAATAGATACTCTTAACAATGATAATATACCATTGAGTATTGTGCATGATTTCATAGATTAAATAAATACATTTTATAAATAGATGGCCAGTTGAGGCATTTTGTATAAAGGTAACATGTATCTCCACTGTGGCTCCGGAGGGAAGTTTCCCCTATGTACATACAGATCTAGAATCAGCTCCCCCTCCCACAATCCTAACCTTCACCGTTAGAGGGGGAAATGCTAAACTGACCCAAGATCAGCTTCCAGGTGTAACTTCACCCTACACCTAGCCTTCGCAGTAGACACGGTTGGTCATCTACATGATGTGTGATTTGAGCCTCTGGGCTTGCCGTCTCTTCCTGCGGTTGTCCTTCTTATGGGCCAGTTTGGAGGCTTTCTCGTAGATGGTAATGAACTCGGACAGAGCCTTCCCCTGGACTGTGGTGTTACTGGTCTGAGACAGAAGATACAGGCATTAACTATCAGGTAATTAGTTCATCAGGTGTCATGATGACGGTGTCTATACAGTAGACTATACTACAGTCATGATGATGGTGTCTATACAGTAGACTATACTACAGTCATGATGATGGTGTCTATACAGTAGACTATACTACAGTCATGATGATGGTGTCTATACAGTAGACTATACTACAGTCATGATGGTGGTGTCTATACAGTAGACTATACTACAGTCATAATGATGGTGTCTATACAGTAGACTATACTACAGTCATGATGATGGTAGCACAGTGCAAGATAATTATTAATGCAGAAAGCTGCTGATTTAAATGTTGCGTAGTCCATGGGATGTTTCATTCTAATTGACATATCCTTAATTTCATTTTTTTTTTTTTAATATGCAGAAGTACATGTCATTGCTATGTGTCTTCATCTGCTAACATATTAAGCGATGACCATGTGAAAGTCGACTATACCAGATCTGTGTTCTACTTCATGGAGGGAAGCTCACCTTGATGGCCCACAGGTTCTGCAGGTGTGTCCTCAGCTCAGGTATCCTCTTCAGGAAGTAGTGTTTCTGGAGATCCTGAATTTTCCCCTTGACATATTTCAGACTCTCAATCACTTCCTGGTCCACCGTCTGGTTCAGCATCTGGCTGAAGATACTCCGATACACGTCCAGAACCACACTCATTAACACCCTCCGCTCACTGTCCTGATGGAGGGAAGGAAGGAGAATATTTTTAATATCTTTAAACGTAGTTTTGTCTCCAGCCTAGCCCGAGGGTAAGCAGTAGTTCCACATTGGTGATATTAGCCTGAAAGGGATAACAATGTAACTATATATCTTACCTCAAACGTGTCCTTGGGGAAAACAGGTTTTCCGTTGAACAGCTGGTCCTTGGAGATCTTCTGAAAGAGTAAGACATGATGACAATCAGTGGTGTTGCTTTTCTCCTTCAACTTGTCACAGTGTATTGCATATAGTGGACTCTTCTACCCCTAATCACAAGTATAGTGACTGTCAGACCTGGGCTAAATATGTCAAATAACTTAAAATACATAATTTAGTTTGTCAGGTACAATGGCAACAATGGAGTAGTCCCAAACGTGCAAACTCCAAACTACATCTAAGCTAAAGCTCACCTCAGATGGAAGTGTTTGAGCCAGGTCTGGTGTCTATGGGCCTACCTGGAAATGCACTGTTATGATGATGTCATCATTTTCAGATTCATTTCAGTCTCACTGACAAGTCTTTCCTGCTTGGGCAGGAAGTGTGGAACTTCTCTTGGTTTTAGTCAAACATTTTATCTCTAACTCATCAACATCCAATGTTCTCCCTGTTCTGTTCTACTGTTGGCCTCCCATTAGGACGGAGGTCTCCCTGTTCTGTCCTACTGTTGGCCTCCCATTAGGAAGGAGGTCTCCCTGTTCTGTTCTACTGTTGGCCTCCCATTAGGAAGGAGGTCTCCCTGTTCTGTTCTACTGTTGGCCTCCCATTAGGAAGGAGGTCTCCCTGTTCTGTCCTACTGTTGGCCTCCCATTAGGACGGAGGTCTCCCTGTTCTGTCCTACTGTTGGCCTCCCATTAGGAAGGAGGTCTCCCTGTTCTGTTCTACTGTTGGTCTCCCATTAGGAAGGAGGTCTCCCTGTTCTGTCCTACTGTTGGCCTCCCATTAGGACGGAGGTCTCCCTGTTCTGTCCTACTGTTGGCCTCCCATTAGGAAGGAGGAGTCTAAAGTTTGCTAATGCAAACACAGTCAGTAGAGGCCAATCTATCTATCTATCTATCTATCTATCTATCTATCTATCTATCTATCTATCTATCTATCTATCTATCTATCTATCTATCTATCTATCTATCTATCTATCTATCTATCTATCTATCTATCTGTCTGTCTGTCTGTCTGTCTGTCTGTCTGTCTGTCTGTCTGTCTGTCTGTCTGTCTGTCTGTCTGTCTGTCTGTCTGTCTGTCTGTCTGTCTGTCTGTCTGTCTGTCTGTCTGTCTGTCTGTCTGTCTGTCTGTCTGTCTGTCTGTCTGTCTGTCTAAACCCCTGTTTCCCCAGTTAATAATGTGTATGATACTTACATAGTGGACCTTCAGTTTGTCTATGTTGCTCTTCATGTTAATTGATGTGTACTGAGCAGCATTACTCCATCCTAAAGTCATCCAGCCCATCAAGCAGAAAACACATCACAGCCCTTGATAACACATCCATGGCCCTCAACCTCACGCTGAAGTTCCCTCAAAGCTCAATAGTCCTCAATCGGTGTACGGTAACTTCAGTCAAAGGCCTTGACTTGAGTTGACTTAACGAGACCGCTTTGTATCTGACACTACTCAAGTCTTGTTCTTCTGTGTCTGTCTGACTGATGCTGAGGCTAAGACAGACAAGTATTTATATAGTTGAGGCAGAGGCAGAAACGATAGAGGTGTGAGGTTGTGGGTTCTCTGACTGAGCGAAGTTTCCTTTAAATCACACACCAACACACGGCCACTGAACACCTTGTTTTTTGCAGCAGAGCATGGGGTCTTGGGTTGGAATCCCTAGGAAACAGGTAGTTAGACACATTCTGGGGAAGTTCTTTGGTGATGCAATAAAGTTCAGGTTGGTATACATGTCTGTTGACTTCTGTGTTGCTAGAGGACAGAGCCCTGTCTGTTGACTTCTGTGTTGCTAGAGAACAGAGCCCTGTCTGTTGACTTCTGTGTTGCCAGAGGACAGAGCCCTGTCTGTTGACTTCTGTGTTGCTAGAGGACAGAGCCCTGTCTGTTGACTTCTGTGTTGCTAGAGGACAGAGCCCTGTCTGTTGAGTTCTGTGTTGCTAGAGCACAGAGCCCTGTCTGTTGACTTCTGTGTTGCTAGAGAACAGAGCCCTGTCTGTTGACTTCTGTGTTGCCAGAGGACAGAGCCCTGTCTGTTGACTTCTGTGTTGCTAGAGGACAGAGCCCTGTCTGTTGACTTCTGTGTTGCTAGAGGACAGAGCCCTGTCTGTTGAGTTCTGTGTTGCTAGAGCACAGAGCCCTGTCTGTTGGACTTCTGTGTTGCTAGAGAACAGAGCCCTGTCTGTTGACTTCTGTGTTGCCAGAGGACAGAGCCCTGTCTGTTGACTTCTGTGTTGCTAGAGGACAGAGCCCTGTCTGTTGACTTCTGTGTTGCTAGAGGACAGAGCCCTGTCTGTTGAGTTCTGTGTTGCTAGAGCACAGAGCCCTGTCTGTTGACTTCTGTGTTGCTAGAGAACAGAGCCCTGTCTGTTGACTTCTGTGTTGCCAGAGGACAGAGCCCTGTCTGTTGACTTCTGTGTTGCTAGAGGACAGAGCCCTGTCTGTTGACTTCTGTGTTGCTAGAGGACAGAGCCCTGTCTGTTGAGTTCTGTGTTGCTAGAGCACAGAGCCCTGTCTGTTGACTTCTGTGTTGCTAGAGAACAGAGCCCTGTCTGTTGACTTCTGTGTTGCCAGAGGACAGAGCCCTGTCTGTTGACTTCTGTGTTGCTAGAGAACAGAGCCCTGTCTGTTGACTTCTGTGTTGCTAGAGGACAGAGCCCTGTCTGTTGACTTCTGTGTTGCTAGAGAACAGAGCCCTGTCTGTTGACTTCTGTGTTGCTAGAGAACAGAGCCCTGTCTGTTGACTTCTGTGTTGCTAGAGGACAGAGCCCTGTCTGTTGACTTCTGTGTTGCTAGAGAACAGAGCCCTGTCTGTTGACTTCTGTGTTGCCAGAGGACAGAGCCCTGTCTGTTGACTTCTGTGTTGCTAGAGGACAGAGCCCTGTCTGTTGACTTCTGTGTTGCTAGAGAACAGAGCCCTGTCTGTTGACTTCTGTGTTGCCAGAGGACAGAGCCCTGTCTGTTGACTTCTGTGTTGCTAGAGGACAGAGCCCTGTCTGTTGACTTCTGTGTTGCTAGAGAACAGAGCCCTGTCTGTTGACTTCTGTGTTGCCAGAGGACAGAGCCCTGTCTGTTGACTTCTGTGTTGCTAGAGGACAGAGCCCTGTCTGTTGACTTCTGTGTTGCTAGAGGACAGAGCCCTGTCTGTTGACTTCTGTGTTGCTAGAGAACAGAGCCCTGTCTGTTGACTTCTGTGTTGCTAGAGGACAGAGCCCTGTCTGTTGACTTCTGTGTTGCCAGAGGACAGAGCCCTGTCTGTTGACTTCTGTGTTGCTAGAGGACAGAGCCCTGTCTGTTGACTTCTGTGTTGCCAGAGGACAGAGCCCTGTCTGTTGACTTCTGTGTTGCTAGAGAACAGAGCCCTGTCTGTTGACTTCTGTGTTGCTAGAGGACAGAGCCCTGTCTGTTGAGTTCTGTGTTGCCAGAGAACAGAGCCCTGTCTGTTGACTTCTGTGTTGCTAGAGAACAGAGCCCTGTCTGTTGACTTCTGTGTTGCTAGAGAACAGAGCCCTGTCTGTTGACTTCTGTGTTGCTAGAGGACAGAGCCCTGTCTGTTGACTTCTGTGTTGCTAGAGAACAGAGCCCTGTCTGTTGACTTCTGTGTTGCTAGAGAACAGAGCCCTGTCTGTTGACTTCTGTGTTGCCAGAGAACAGAGCCCTGTCTGTTGACTTCTGTGTTGCTACAGTAGATGATAGTTGCTGGTTGCTAATGCTAGTACAGATAGATGCTGATGCTATCTTTCATTGACACCCAGGCTTTTTCAAAGGTGGGACACTGGCATCACTTTCAAACAAATATTGATATTGAAAGAATGTGGTTTGATTTAACAAGAAACCACTTTTGCTTATTCAGGCTAGTTGCTAGTTTCTAGTGACACCCAGGTTTTTCAGTTGTATCACTTTCACACAAATTGTAATGAATGTAGTATTTTTTAATTATGCTCTTCTGCAATCATAAGTCCATTTTCACCCCTGTAACCTCCAACTGTCGTCTTCAGAGCTGCACTCTGTTGAAGGACACTCCCACATATAAATACAACCCAGAGAAGCCAAGGCAGCATGACTCAGTGGTATATCCATCTCATCAATGGCATTTGTGGGTGAATGTGTCAACTTTACACTGGAACTCAACAGATACTTGTCAGTTTCCATGAGAGAGAAATGGTTCATCTCTAGTATTGATGGTGTCAGTCTGTCACCTCAGAAAGGACGACAAGTTGGGGTTTCTGACCGGCTGCGCAACACCAATACACGTCAGGTGACAACACTGAAATGTGGGATCTGAGTTAAAGGTTCCTACAACACACTCATCTCAGGACACAATCAAATGAATGATCTGACCTTTACAGCTCCAGAACCACAATCTGAAATAATGTGACTCAGCATAATTTAATTCACATCAGGAAATAAACTGGATGCTTTCTACATCCATTATTAAAATGATCAAGAAATAGAAAATGACTCACATTAATTAAGACGGAGAGAATTAAGCTCCCTGTGGCTCAGTTGGTAGAACATGGTGTTTGCAACACCAGGATTGTAGGTTCAATTCCCACGGGGAGCCAGTACAGAGAAGAAAAAAATGAATGAAATGTATGCATTCACTACTATAAGTTGCTCTGGATAAGAGCGTCTGCTAAATGACTAAAATGTAAGAAAGAACAGCACTTCAGTAACATGGAATCCAATTTGGAAACTGAATAAAAAACACATTTTTAAAAACCAGACTCAAGACATGTAACAGGATATATTTTCAGGGTGATTTTATTTCCAGGATATAAATACAGTACATATGATCCATTGATTGTGAACTATGATATCAAATCAAATAGTACTACATTACCACGGTTATAGGACCAATGGAAATTCCCTTCATACAAAGTTGATAAATATTCACTACTATAAATACTAATATTATGTCATTGCACTTAAATATATAATAAATATGTTAAATGATGTTTAAGTTAAATAAATAGCACCGTGAACAAGCATGGTGGCCAGTAGGTGAGGAAGCTGGGAGGCAGTTGTTAAGTCAACGTTGGGAAAGTGACTGTTACCCCTTTAATGAAGGTGTTCAGCATGGTGGCCAGTAGGTGAGGAAGCTGGGAGGCAGTTGTTAAGTCAACGTTGGGAAAGTGACTGTTACCCCTTTAATGAAGGTGTTCAGCATG
>NW_021822340.1:0-20000 GCF_901001165.1 Salmo trutta | reverse complement strand
CTATAATAGCAGGGCCAACAGGTTGAATATACAGCAGCAGGGCCAGCAGGTTGAATCTATAATAGCAGGGCCAGCAGGTTGAATATACAAATCATGTTGGCTTTAAAACTGAAAAATTAAACTATGTACAGAACTTTTTGAGTTCAGTAACATTTGTTGAAAAACTGAAATGAATATGAGATATTTACCTCAAACTTGCCATCAAGCTCTCTCATGAGCTCCAGGAAGACAGGTTGGCTGACCAAGTTGGTGTCCAGCAGATCCTGAATAAAATGAGTACATTTGACATTTAGTACACAGACTCAAGCAGAGTTTTAAGAACAATTTATCATATAGATCTTGTCTTTTTCTAAATGTGTACATCATGAAGTTGGAAAATACATCCCTTTAATTTACTGCTTTCGCCATCATAATCAAATGATGTTACTCAGGCCACCTTTCCCTCTCCACCCCCTAGGGGGCGACCTCACTGTAGTCTATGGTTCTCTCTGATGGTGGGAACTAGGCTACTGTAACTGTGAACATCATAGCCCACATCTAACCCTTGGGGGGGCTTTGAACATTTGCATGAAACTTTGAGACCCAGCTGAAGAAGTGAGAAAATCCCAAGACGTCTGTAAATTGACTGTAAGTTTGTTGTTTGTCATCTGATGAAGGTCAGGAGAAGGGACCTTCTCAGTAGTACAGGACAGGACTGTCATAGTACCACATGCATTAGGCATTATAACATGTTATCAACCGGGTGGGTCGAGCCCTGAATGCTGATTGGCTGAAAGATGTGGTATATCAGACCCTATATCACAAAAAATTACTTATTTATGGTTGTAATTTACATCGGTAAACTATTTATAATAGCAAGAAGGCACCTCGGGTGTTTGTGGTATGTGGCCAAAGTAGTGCGCTATAAACTGAATAGGGTGCTATTTGGGACACATCCATGACCACGGACCAGAGAAATCAGTTTAAACAGCTTTAAGGCTTTCTATTTCAACTCACCAAAGGGCCTTGCAGGGTTTCGATGTCCTCTATGATTCTGGGCCCAAGGTCAGAGCAAGAGTGGTGGGGGCGTCCCAGAACCACTACAGAGCAGAATCCCAACCATACTACCACAACAAGATCCAGGGCTGAATTCATATTATTATCCTGGTTACAGCGGCTCACGTTCTTTCAATCCACAGAACAAAAGCCTCGCAAAATATATCAAAATATGCCCTTGAGAAGTCTTTCGAAGTCTTTGAGAAGTCTTTCAAGGAGTCCTTTTAGAGTTAAGCTGTGGAGTCTATGTTGACTGTACCTGTCTGTAGATGGAGAGTCAATGTGAGTCAGTAATGGTGGCCTGGTGTCTCTCTGGGGTTTATTTATATGTGAGACAGAGAGCTGTGCAGCAGCAGAGTCTGCTGGAGACAGCGATGATGGTTAGAGGTTACGGAGGTTTTGGGGTTTGTGGGTTCCTCTTCTTGGTAGGTTTCCTTTAAATCAGAGGTGTTCTGCTCCTAAATGGGTGACTCTTCCTCAGTACCCCCCCCCCCCCCCCCCCAGCTACCTCAGATCAGGTCAGTTCCGAGGGATTTTTTTGGAAGGGCCACTATGGGGGTGGGGGAGCGGGGTGAGTCAGTTTGGTGAGTGACGTGAAGAAAAAGAGGTTGGTATTGTCACGTTTGTCGTATGATGGAGACCAATGCACAGCGTGTGTAACTTTCCACATTTTATTGTAACTGTGAAACTATGCAAGACATACAAATAAACTAATGAACACAACAAACCGTGACGAAGAAGTGCAACATATACTTACTCAAAATAATCTCCCACAAAACCTAGTGGGAAAACCAACAACTTAAATATGATCCCCAATTAGAGACAACGATGACCAGCTGCCTCTAATTGGAGATCATCCCCCCAAAAAACAACATAGAAATACAGAAACTAGACAAACCCCCAAGATAGAAAAAAGAAACTAGAACCAACATAGAAATAAATAAACTAGACAAAACCCCCTGTCACACCCTGACCTACTCTGCCATAGAAAATAAACGCTTTCTATGGTCAGAATGTGACAGTACCCCCCCACCCCCCAAAGTGCGGACTCTGAACACAAAACCCTAAACAAAAAAAAACAGGGAGGGTTAGGGTGGGTGTCTAATGTCAGTGGCGGCTCTGGTGCAGGACAAAGAACCTTCTCATCCCACGGATTCTCCTGCATCGGAGGCGGTTCTGGTGCGGGACAAAGAACTCTCTCATCCTGCTTATTCCCCAGCATAAGAGGTGGCTCCGGTTCGGGGCATAGCCCCCGCTCTGCCATCTGATCGTTCCGCTTTCGTGTCACCGGACTGCGGATCATCGCCGGAGGCTCTGGACTGCAGAATGCCGCTGGAGGCTCCGGACTGGGGGACGTCGCTGGAGGCTCCGGACTGTGGGCCGCCGCCTCAGGAGGGTCCGGACTGTGGGCCGCCACCTCAGGAGGCTCCGGACTGTGCGCCGCCACCTCAGGAGGCTCCGGACTGGGAACTGTCGCCGGACGCTCTGGACTGGGAACTGTCGCCGGAAGCTCAGGACTGGCAACTGTCGCCGGAAGTTCTGGACTGGCAACTGTCGCCGGAAGTTCTGGACTGGCAACTGTCGCCGGAAGCTCTGGACTGGGAATGCGCACTGGAGGCCTGATGCGTGGGTTTGGCACAGGTGGTGCCAGACTGGTAACACGCACCTCAGGGCGAGTGCTGGGAGCAGGAACAGGACACCCCGGACTGGGCAGGCGCACTGGAGGCCTGATGCGTGGGGCTGGCACAGGTGGTGCCAGACTGGTGACAGGCACTTCAGGGCGAGTATGAGGAGCAGGCACAGGGCGTACTGGGCTGTGGAGGCGCACTGGAGGTCTGGAGCGTAGGGCTGGCACAATCCGTCCTGGCTGGATGCTCACTTTAGCCCGGCAAGTGCGGGGCGCTGGCACAGGACACACTGGGCTGTGAATGTGCTCTGGAGACACCGTGTGTATCACCACAAAACATGGTGCCTGACAGGTCACACGCTCCCTCAAGCGAGTGCGTGGAGGAGACACAGGACGTACCAGACTGGGGAGGCGCACTGAAGGCCAGATGCATGAAACTGGTGCATATGACACCAGACTGGTGTCACGCTCCTCAGCACGCCCGCTCTGCAGCGCTCTCAATGCCAACACCTCTCTCCGGAATCTTGCGTCGAGTTCCTCACTCGTCTCCCTGACTGGCTCTGGTTCACCCCTCAGCTCTCCACAGTAAGCACGAGGAGTTGGCTCAGGTCCCAAACCTGACTCCACCAAACTCCCCGTGTCCCCACCCCCCCAAAAAAACATTTTGGGGGGAGCTGCCTTTCGGGCTTCCGTCGTTGCCATGCTAGTTCTTCGTATTGTCGCCGTTCCTCTCTCGCTGCCTCGTAATATCACCGTTCTGCTCTCGCTGCTTCAATCTCCTCCTTTGGACGGCGATACTCCCCGGGCCTTGTCCAGGGTCCTGCCCTATCCAGGATTTCCTCCCAGGTCCAGTCCTCCTGACCACGCTGCTTGGTCCGTTGGTGGTGGGAGATTCTGTAACGTTTGTCGTATGATGGAGACCAAAGCGCAGCGTGTGTATCATTCCACATTTTACTGTGTTTTATTGTAACTGTGAAACTATGCAAGACATACAAATAAACTAATGAACAAAACAACAAACCGTGACGAAGAGGTGCAACATACACTTACTCAAAATAATCTCCCACAAAACCTAGTGGGAAAACCAACAACTTAAATATGATCCCCAATTAGAGACAACGATGACCAGCTGCCTCTAATTGGAGATCATCCCCAAAAAAACAACATAGACATACAGAAACTAGAACCCCACATAGAAATACAGAAACTAGACAAAGCCCCAATATAGAAAAAAGAAACTAGAACCAACATAGAAATAAATAAACTAGACAAAACCCCCTGTCACGCTCTGACCTACTCTACCATAGAAAATAAAAGCTTTCTATGGTCAGAAGGGTGTTTCGTCTGTCCTCATGGAGAAACCTTTCGAAAAACAGTTTTTGGTCGCAGGTAGAACCATTTTGAGTTCCATGTAGAACCCTTTTGAGTTCCATGTAGAATCCTTTAAAAGGTTCTACATGGATCTCAAAGGGTTGAAAAGAACCGAAGAACCCTTTTGGAAGCCTTTTTTCTAAGAGTGTAGATACTGTTGTCAGAGGCTGGTGATTAGGAGTATGCCGATCTGCCTTCTCAGCTAATGCCCTTGTCTTTTCCTGCTACCACTGGCTACTTTGTTGAGGGAAAATCTACTTGCTACGTTTGTGATAGGTTGTTTTGTCACCTAGCTATCTTAATATGAATGCAATGATGTAAGTCTCTCTGGATAAGGGCGTCTGATAAATGACTGAAATGGAAAAAATGGAAAAGAATGACGTTTTATTAAAAATGATAAATGCTCTGACATTATGTTATATATGTTATATAATGTAATGTACTGTATGTTATATATGTTATATAATATAATGTAATGTACTGTATGTTATCTATGTTATATAATGTAATGTACTGATGTGATCTATGTTATATAATGTAATGTACTGTATGTTATCTATATTATATAATGTAATGTACTGATGTGATCTATGTTATATAATGTAATGTACTGTATGTTATCTATGTTATATAATGTAATGTACTGATGTGATCTATGTTATATAATGTAATGTACTGTATGTTATCTATGTTATATAATGTAATGTACTGATGTGATCTATGTTATATAATGTAATGTACTGTATGTTATATATGTTATATAATGTAATGTACTGTACTGTATGTTATCTGTATATACATTGGTGGAAAAAGTGCCCAATTGTCATACCTCAGTAGTGATGACCAGGGATGTTCTCTTGATAAGTACGTGAATGGGACCATTTTCCTGTCCCGCTAAGCATTCAAAATGATATGACAAAAATGTATAGAGTAAAAAGTACATTATTTTCTTTAGGAACGTAGTGAATTAAAGGTAAACGTTTTCAAATATATAAATAGTAAAGTAAAGTACAGATACGCATGAAAACAACTTTTTTTTCCATTTCGACCTAAAATTACCCAAATCTAACTGCCTGTAGCTCAGGACTTGAAGCAAGGATATGCATATTCTTGATACCGTTTGAAAGGAAACACTTTGAAGTTTGTGAAAATGTGAGAGGAATGTTGGCAAATACAACACATTAGATCTGGTAAAATATAATACAAAGAAAAAAACTATTTTTTGTTGTTGTACCATCATCTTTGAAATGCAAGAGAAAGGCCATAATGTATTATTCCAACCCAGTCACAATTTAGATTTTGGCCACTAGATGGCAGCAGTGTATTTGCAAAGTTTTAGACTTATCCAATGAACCATTGCATAGTATCAAGACTGCCCAAATGTGCCTAATTGGTTTATTAATAACTTCAAAACTGTGCACTCTCCTCAAACAATAGCATGCCATTAGTTCACTGTAAATTGGACAGTGCAGTTAGATTAACAAGAATTTAAGCTTTCTGTCAATATATCTATGTCCTGGGAAATCATCTGGTTATGTACAACAACATGCTAATCGCATTAGCCTACGTTAGCTCAACCGTCCACGGGGGGACACTGATCCTGAAGTTAAATTATTTCTACTTAAGTACTTTACAGCACTGTGTATATGTTATATGGGAAATGTACTGTATATGGTAACCATATTTTGTAACCCTGTAGAATAGATAGACAATCATGGAACGTGAGCACTAACAGTAACCAGCTGTGGCTCAACCACCAGAGACATTTCTAAATACCTATCACCTCCACTACCCAGAGACATGTCTAATTACCTACCACCTCCACTACCCAGAGACATGTCTAAATACCTATCACCTCCACTACCCAGAGACATGTCTAAATACCTACCACCTCTACTACCCAAAGACATGTCTAAATACCTACCACCTCCACTACCCAGAGACATGTCTAATTACCTACCACCTCTACTACCCAGAGACATGTCTAATTAACAACCACCTCCACTACCCAGAGACATGTCTAAATACCTACCACCTCCATCATTATCATGCTGATGATGTGGAGCAGGAACTGCTAGTAACCAGCTGTGGTTAATCATATAGATAATGCTGATGACATGGAGTAGGAACTACTAGTAACCAGCTGTGGTTAATCCTATAGATAATGCTGATGACATGGAGAAGGCACTACTAGTAACCAGCTGTGGTTAATCCTATAGATAATGCTGATGATGTGGAGTAGGAACTACTAGTAACCAGCTGTGGTTAATCCTATAGATAATGCTGATGATGTGGAGTAGGAACTACTAGTAACCAGCTGTGGTTCCAACCATGATGCACAGAAAGACACTCAGCTATAGGGTGCTTTTACTAGCACTTTTAACCTCAAATAACTTTGACAACAGCCTTAACAACGTTTTCAGGACCAATACATCTGCAATACAACACAATCCTCCCTTTATTGATCTATTTGTACAGAAACTCTATATGTTGTGAGGTCACAGTGGCCTTATGGAAGACGTGTAGAGAGGAACTGCATTGGAAAAATATATATGAGTTGGTGTGATATATAGGAGTAAACACTCTGCTGAGTTGGTGTGATATATAGGAGTAAACCTGGGCTGAGTTGGTGTGATATATAGGAGGTAACCTGGGCTGAGTTGGTGTGATATATAGGAGTAAACCTGGGCTGAGTTGGTGTGATATATAGGAGTAAACCTGGGCTGAGTTGGTGTGATATATAGGAGGTAACCTGGGCTGAGTTGGTGTGATATATAGGAGTAAACCTGGGCTGAGTTGGTGTGATATATAGGAGGTAACCTGGGCTGAGTTGGTGTGATATATAGGAGGTAACCTGGGCTGAGTTGGTGTGATATATAGCAGTAAACCTGGGCTGAGTTGGTGTGATATATAGGAGGTAACCTGGGCTGAGTTGGTGTGATATATAGGAGGTAACCTGGGCTGAGTTGGTGTGATATTTAGGAGTAAACCTGGGCTGAGTTGGTGTGATATATAGGAGGTAACCTGGGCTGAGTTGGTGTGATATATAGGAGTAAACCTGGGCTGAGTTGGTGTGATATATAGGAGGTAACCTGGGCTGAGTTGGTATGATATATAGGAGGTAACCTGGGCTGAGTTGGTGTGATATATAGGAGTTAACCTGGGCTGAGTTGGTGTGATATTTAGGAGTAAACCTGGGCTGAGTTGGTGTGATATATAGGAGGTAACCTGGGCTGAGTTGGTGTGATATATAGGAGGTAACCTGGGCTGAGTTGGTGTGATATATAGGAGTAAACCTGGGCTGAGTTGGTGTGATATATAGGAGGTAACCTGGGCTGAGTTGGTGTGATATATAGGAGGTAACCTGGGCTGAGTTGGTGTGATATATAGGAGGTAACCTGGGCTGAGTTGGTGTGATATATAGGAGTAAACCTGGGCTGAGTTGGTGTGATATATAGGAGTTAACCTGGGCTGAGTTGGTGTGATATATAGTAGTAAACCTGGGCTGAGTTGGTGTGATATATAGTAGTAAACCTGGGCTGAGTTGGTGTGATATATAGGAGGTAACCTGGGCTGAGTTGGTGTGATATATAGGAGGTAACCTGGGCTGAGTTGGTGTGATATTTAGGAGTAAACCTGGGCTGAGTTGGTGTGATATATAGGAGGTAACCTGGGCTGAGTTGGTGTGATATATAGGAGTAAACCTGGGCTGAGTTGGTGTGATATATAGGAGGTAACCTGGGCTGAGTTGGTGTGATATATAGGAGGTAACCTGGGCTGAGTTGGTGTGATATATAGGAGGTAACCTGGGCTGAGTTGGTGTGATATATAGGAGTTAACCTGGGCTGAGTTGGTGTGATATTTAGGAGTAAACCTGGGCTGAGTTGGTGTGATATATAGGAGGTAACCTGGGCTGAGTTGGTGTGATATATAGGAGGTAACCTGGGCTGAGTTGGTGTGATATATAGGAGTTAACCTGGGGTTAGTTGGTGTGATATATAGGAGTAAACCTGGGCTGAGTTGGTGTGATATATAGGAGGTAACCTGGGCTGAGTTGGTGTGATATATAGGAGGTAACCTGGGCTGAGTTGGTGTGATATATAGGAGGTAACCTGGGCTGAGTTGGTGTGATATATGCAGTGAGGGGGAAAAAGTATTTGATCCCCTGCTGATTTTGTTTGTTTTCCCACTGACAAAGAAATGATCAGTCTATAATTTTAATGGTAGGTGTATTTGAACAGTGAGAGACAAAATAACAACAAAAAATCCAGAAAAATGCATGTCATAAATGTTAGAAATTGATTTGCATTTTAATGAGGGAAATAAGTGTTTGACCCCTCTGCAAAACATGACTTAGTACTTGGTGGCAAAACCCTTGTTGGCAATCAGAGAGGTCAGAAGTTTCTTGTAGTTGGCCACCAGGTTTGCACACATCTCAGGGGGATTTTTTCCCACTCCTCTTTGCAGATATTCTCCAAGTCATTAAGGTTTCGAGGCTGACGTTTGGCAACTCGAACCTTCAGCTCCCTCCACAGATTTTCTATGGGATTAAGGTCTGGAGACTGGCTAGGCCACTCCAGGACCATAATGTGCTTCTTCTTGAGCCACTCCTTTGTTGCCTTGGCCGTGTGTTTTGGGTCATTGTCATGCTGGAATACCCATCCACGACCCATTTTCAATGCCCTGGCAAGGGAAGGAGGTTCTCACCCAAGATTTGACGGTACATGGCCCCGTCCATTGTCCCTTTGATGCAGTGAAGTTGTCCTGTCTCCTTGGCAGAAAAACACCTCCAAAGCATAATGTTTCCACCTCCATGTTTGACGGTGGGGATGGTGTCCTTGGGGTCATAGGCAGCATTCCTCCTCCTCCAAACACGGCGAGTTGAGTTGATGCCAAAGAGCTCTATTTTGGTCTCATCTGACCACAACACTTTCACCCAGTTGTCCTCTGAATCATTCAGATGTTCATTGGCAAACTTCAGATGGGCATGTATATGTGCTTTCTTGAGCAGGGGGACCTTGCGGGCGCTGCAGGATTCAGTCCTTCACGGCGTAGTGTTACCAATTGTTTTCTTGGTGACTATGGTCCCAGCTGCCTTGAGATTATTGACAAGATCCTCCCGTGTAGTTCTGGGCTGATTCCTCACCGTTCTCATGATCATTGCAACTCCACGAGGTGAGATCTTGCATGGAGCCCCAGACCGAGGGAGATCGACAGTTCTTTTGTGTTTCTTCCATTTGCGAATAATCGCACCAACTGTTGTCACCTTCTCACCAAGCTGCTTGGCGATGGTCTTGTAGCCCATTCCAGCCTTGTGTAGGTCTACAATCTTGTCCCTGACATCCTTGGAGAGCTCTTTGGTCTTGGCCATGGTGGAGAGTTTGGAATCTAATTGATTGATTGATTGCTTCTGTGGACAGGTGTCTTTTATACAGGTAACAAACTGAGATTAGGAGCACTCCCTTTAAGAGTGTGCTCCTAATCTCAGCTCGTAACCTGTATAAAAGACACCTGGGAGCCAGAAATCTTTCTGATTGAGAGGGGGTCAAATACTTATTTCCCTCATTAAAATGCAAATCAATTTATAACATTTTTGACATGCGTTTTTCTGGATTTTGTTTTTGTATTCTGTCTCTCACTGTTCAAATAAACCTACCATTAAAATTATAGACTGATCATTTCTTTGTCAGTGGGCAAACGTACAAAATCAGCAGGGAATCAAATACTTTTTTTCCCTCACTGTAGGAGAGTTCTTGTAAAAATTGCAAATTTACATCACCAATACTGCGTCCCAAAAGGCAACCTATTCCCTACATAGTGCACTATGCTATGGGCCTTGGCCAAAAGTAGTGAACTATATAGTGAACATGGTGAGATTTGGGATACAGCGAGAGTCTGAGTTTTCGTGCTGTAAGCATTACTAGAAATTGAAGGTGTCTAGCAGCAAAGTTATTTCCAAACCACAGTTCATTGTCTTACCAAGGTAAAAGTGTCTCTGTGGCTGCTAGAATTTCTGAATTCCCCACAGGAAGTTAGGTGTTGTGCAGCACTCAGCTATTTCTACCAAAATGGACATTTATCACTTAACTTTATCAAATCGTATCTGTATGCTATGTCATGTTATCTTATCTTTATGTCATGTCTTGTCATGTTAAGTTATCTCATCTTTATGTCACGTCATGTTCTGTTATCTTTGTCTTATCTTCATGTTATCTTATCTTCATGTTATCTTATCTTCATGTTATCTTATCTTCATGTTATCTCATCTTCATGTTATCTAATCTTCATGTTATTTTATCTTCATGTTATCTTATCTTCATGTTATCTTATCCTATGTTATCTCATCTTCATGTTATCTCATCTTCATGTTATCTTATCTTCATGTTATCTTATCTTCATGTTATCTCATCTTCATGTTATCTTATCTTCATGTTATCTTATCTTCATGTTATCTCATCTTCATGTTATCTTATCCTATGTTATCTCATCTTCATGTTATCTTATCTTCATGTTATCTTATCTTATGTTATCTCATCTTCATGTTATCTCATCTTCATGTTATGTTATCCTATGTTATCTCATCTTCATGTTATCTTATCTTCATGTTATCTTATCTTCATGTTATCTTATCCTATGTTATCTCATCTTCATGTTATCTTATCTTCATGTTATCTTATCTTCATGTTATCTTATCCTATGTTATCTTATCTTCATGTTATCTTATCTTCATGTTGTCTTATCTTCATGTTGTCTTATCTTCATGTTATCTCATCTTCATGTTATCTTATCTTCATGTTATCTTATCCTATGTTATCTTATCTTCATGTTATCTTATCTTCATGTTGTCTTATCTTCATGTTATTTTATCTTCATGTTATCTCATCTTCATGTTATCTTATCTTCATGTTATTTTATCTTCATGTTATCTTATCTTCATGTTGTCTTATCTTCATGTTATCTTATCCTATGTTATCTCATCTTCATGTTATTTTATCTTTACCTTATAGAATAAAATGAAATACAATCTTTTTATCATAGAATAGTAACCAGCTATGGTTAATCCTATAGATAATGCTGATGATGTGGAGTAGGAACTACTAGTAACCAGCTGTGGTTAATCCTATAGATAATGCTGATGACGTGGAGTAGGAACTACTAGTAACCAGCTGTGGTTAATCCTATAGATAATGCTGATGACGTGGAGTAGGAACTACTAGTAACCAGCTGTGGTTAATCCTATAGATAATGCTGATGATGTGGAGTAGGAACTACTAGTAACCAGCTATGGTTAATCCAATAGATAATGCTGATGACGTGGAGTAGGAACTACTAGTAACCAGCTGTGGTTCCAACCATGATGCACAGAAAGACACTCAGCTTTTCTCTCTTTTCTCCCCCGCTCACTATTCCGCTCAGTACACACACTGCTTCCACTCAAAGGCTGCACCCTAATCCTTATATAGTGCACTACCCAATGGGCCCTGGTCTAAAGTAGTGCACTACCTTATGGGCCCTTGTCTAAAGTAGTGCACTACCCTATGGGCCCTGGTCTAAAGTAGTGCACTACCTTATGGGCCCTGGTCGAAAGTAGTGCACTACCTTATGGGTCCTGGTCAAAAGTAGTGCGCTACCCCTATGGGCTCTGGTCTAAAGTAGTGCACTACCCTATGGATTATGAAATTAGTGCACTAAAAAGGGAATAGAGTTCCATTTGGAACGTATCCACTTGTTCAACAGCCTCTTATCTCTTTTACCTCAAATAATTTTGACAACAGCCTTAACAACGTTTTCAGGACCAATACATCTGCAATACAACACAATCCTCCCTTTATTGATCTATTTGTACAGAAACTCTATATGTTGTGAGGTCACAGTGGCCTTATGGATGACGTGTAGAGAGGAACTGCATTGGAAAAATATATATGAGTTGGTGTGATATATAGGAGTAAACACTCTGCTGAGTTGGTCTGATATATAGGAGTTAACCTGGGCTGAGTTGGTGTGATATATAGGAGTTAACCTGGGCTGAGTTGGTGTGATATATAGGAGTAAACCTGGGCTGAGTTGGTGTGATATATAGGAGTAAACCTGGGCTGAGTTGGTGTGATATATAGGAGGTAACCTGGGCTGAGTTGGTGTGATATATAGGAGGTAACCTGGGCTGAGTTGGTGTGATATATAGGAGTTAACCTGGGCTGAGATGGTGTGATATATAGGAGGTAACCTGGGCTGAGTTGGTGTGATATATAGGAGGTAACCTGGGCTGAGTTGGTGTGATATATAGGAGTAAACCTGGGCTGAGTTGGTGTGATATATAGGAGTTAACCTGGGCTGAGTTGGTGTGATATATAGGAGTTAACCTGGGCTGAGTTGGTGTGATATATAGGAGTAAACCTGTGCTGAGTTGGTGTGATATATAGGAGTAAACCTGGGCTGAGTTGGTGTGATATATAGGAGTAAACCTGGGCTGAGTTGGTGTGATATATAGGAGGTAACCTGGGCTGAGTTGGTGTGATATATAGGAGGTAACCTGGGCTGAGTTGGTGTGATATATAGGAGTAAACCTGGGCTGAGTTGGGTGTGATATATAGGAGTTAACCTGGGCTGAGTTGGTGTGATATATAGGAGTAAACCTGGGCTGAGTTGGTGTGATATATAGGAGGTAACCTGGGCTGAGTTGGTGTGATATATAGGAGTTAACCTGGGCTGAGTTGGTGTGATATATAGGAGTTAACCTGGGCTGAGTTGGTGTGATATATAGGAGGTAACCTGGGCTGAGTTGGTGTGATATATAGGAGTAAACCTGGGCTGAGTTGGTGTGATATATAGGAGTAAACCTGGGCTGAGTTGGTGTGATATATAGGAGGTAACCTGGGCTGAGTTGGTGTGATATAAGGAGGTAACCTGGGCTGAGTTGGTGTGATATATAGGAGGTAACCTGGGCTGAGTTGGTGTGATATATAGGAGGTAACCTGGGCTGAGTTGGTGTGATATATAGGAGTTAACCTGGGCTGAGTTGGTGTGATATATAGGAGGTAACCTGGACTGAGTTGGTGTGATATATAGGAGTAAACCTGGGCTGAGTTGGTGTGATATATAGGAGGTAACCTGGGCTGAGTTGGTGTGATATATAGGAGGTAACCTGGGCTGAGTTGGTGTGATATATAGGAGGTAACCTGGGCTGAGTTGGTGTGATATATAGGAGGTAACCTGGGCTGAGTTGGTGTGATATATAGGAGGTAACCTGGGCTGAGTTGGTGTGATATATAGGAGTAAACCTGGGCTGAGTTGGTGTGATATATAGGAGGTAACCTGGGCTGAGTTGGTGTGATATATAGGAGTAAACCTGGGCTGAGTTGGTGTGATATATAGGAGGTAACCTGGGCTGAGTTGGTGTGATATATAGGAGGTAACCTGGGCTGAGTTGGTGTGATATATAGGAGGTAAACTGGGCTGAGTTGGTGTGATATATAGGAGGTAACCTGGGCTGAGTTGGTGTGATATATAGGAGTAAACCTGGGCTGAGTTGGTGTGATATATAGGAGGTAACCTGGGCTGAGTTGGTGTGATATATAGGAGTAAACCTGGGCTGGGTTGGTGTGATATATAGGAGTAAACCTGGGCTGAGTTGGTGTGATATATAGGAGTAAACCTGGGCTGAGTTGGTGTGATATATAGGAGGTAACCTGGGCTGAGTTGGTGTGATATATAGGAGTAAACCTGGGCTGAGTTGGTGTGATATATAGGAGTAAACCTGGGCTGAGTTGGTGTGATATATAGGAGTAAACCTGGGCTGAGTTGGTGTGATATATAGGAGGTAACCTGGGCTGAGTTGGTGTGATATATAGGAGGTAACCTGGGCTGAGTTGGTGTGATATATAGGAGGTAACCTGGGCTGAGTTGGTGTGATATATAGGAGGTAACCTGGGCTGAGTTGGTGTGATATATAGGAGTAAACCTGGGCTGAGTTGGTGTGATATATAGGAGTAAACCTGGGCTGAGTTGGTGTGATATATAGGAGGTAACCTGGGCTGAGTTGGTGTGATATATAGGAGGTAACCTGGGCTGAGTTGGTGTGATATATAGGAGTTAACCTGGGCTGAGTTGGTGTGATATATAGGAGTAAACCTGGGCTGAGTTGGTGTGATATATAGGAGGTAACCTGGGCTGAGTTGGTGTGATATATAGGAGGTAACCTGGGCTGAGTTGGTGTGATATATAGGAGGTAACCTGGGCTGAGTTGGTGTGATATATAGGAGGTAACCTGGGCTGAGTTGGTGTGATATATAGGAGGTAACCTGGGCTGAGTTGGTGTGATATATAGGAGGTAACCTGGGCTGAGTTGGTGTGATATATAGGAGGTAACCTGGGCTGAGTTGGTGTGATATATAGGAGGTAACCTGGGCTGAGTTGGTGTGATATATAGGAGGTAACCTGGGCTGAGTTGGTGTGATATATAGGAGTAAACCTGGGCTGAGTTGGTGTGATATATGCAGTGAGGGGAAAAAAGTATTTGATCCCCTGCTGATTTTGTTTGTTTTCCCACTGACAAAGAAATGATCAGTCTATAATTTTAATGGTAGGTGTATTTGAACAGTGAGAGACAAAAAATACAGAAAAATGCATGTCATAAATGTTAGAAATTGATTTGCATTTTAATGAGGGAAATAAGTGTTTGACCCCTCTGCAAAACATGACTTAGTACTTGGTGGCAAAACCCTTGTTGGCAATCACAGAGGTCAGAAGTGTCTTGTAGTTGGCCACCAGGTTTGCACACATCTCAGGGGGATTTTTTCCCACTCCTCTTTGCAGATATTCTCCAAGTCATTAAGGTTTCGAGGCTGACGTTTGGCAACTCGAACCTTCAGCTCCCTCCACAGATTTTCTATGGGATTAAGGTCTGGAGACTGGCTAGGCCACTCCAGGACCATAATGTGCTTCTTCTTGAGCCACTCCTTTGTTGCCTTGGCCGTGTGTTTTGGGTCATTGTCATGCTGGAATACCCATCCACGACCCATTTTCAATGCCCTGACAAGGGAAGGAGGTTCTCACCCAAGATTTGACGGTACATGGCCCCGCCCATTGTCCCTTTGATGCAGTGAAGTTGTCCTGTCTCCTTGGCAGAAAAACACCTCCAAAGCATAATGTTTCCACCTCCATGTTTGACGGTGGGGATGGTGTCCTTGGGGACATAGGCAGCATTCCTCCTCCTCCAAACACGGCGAGTTGAGTTGATGCCAAAGAGCTCCATTTTGGTCTCATCTGACCACAACACTTTCACCCAGTTGTCCTCTGAATCATTCAGATGTTCATTGGCAAACTTCAGACGGGCATGTATATGTGCTTTCTTGAGCAGGGGGACCTTGCAGGCGCTGCAGGATTTCAGTCCTTCACGGCGTAGTGTTACCAATTGTTTTCTTGGTGACTATGGTCCCAGCTGCCTTGAGATTATTGACAAGATCCTCCCGTGTAGTTCTGGGCTGATTCCTCACCGTTCTCATGATCATTGCATCTCCACGAGGTGAGATCTTGCATGGAGCCCCAGACCGAGGGAGATTGACAGTTCTTTTGTGTTTCTTCCATTTGCGAATAATCGCACCAACTGTTGTCACCTTCTCACCAAGCTGCTTGGCGATGGTCTTGTAGCCCATTCCAGCCTTGTGTAGGTCTACAATCTTGTCCCTGACATCCTTGGAGAGCTCTTTGGTCTTGGCCATGGTGGAGAGTTTGGAATCTAATTGATTGATTGATTGCTTCTGTGGACAGGTGTCTTTTATACAGGTAACAAACTGAGATTAGGAGCACTCCCTTTAAGAGTGTGCTCCTAATCTCAGCTCGTAACCTGTATAAAAGACACCTGGGAGCCAGAAATCTTTCTGATTGAGAGGGGGTCAAATACTTATTTCCCTCATTAAAATGCAAATCAATTTATAACATTTTTGACATGCGTTTTTCTGGATTTTGTTTTTGTATTCTGTCTCTCACTGTTCAAATAAACCTACCATTAAAATTATTGACTGATCATTTCTTTGTCAGTGGGCAAACGTACAAAATCAGCAGGGAATCAAATACTTTTTTCCCTCACTGTAGGAGAGTTCTTGTAAAAATTGCAAATTTACATCACCAATACTGCGTCCCAAAAGGCAACCTATTCCCTACATAGTGCACTATGCTATGGGCCTTGGCCAAAAGTAGTGAACTATATAGTGAACATGGTGAGATTTGGGATACAGCGAGAGTCTGAGTTTTCGTGCTGTAAGCATTACTAGAAATTGAAGGTGTCTAGCAGCAAAGTTATTTCCAAACCACAGTTCATTGTCTTACCAAGGTAAAAGTGTCTCTGTGGCTGCTAGAATTTCTGAATTCCCCACAGGAAGTTAGGTGTTGTGCAGCACTCAGCTATTTCTACCAAAATGGACATTTATCTCTTAACTTTATCAAATCGTATCTGTATGCTATGTCATGTTATCTTATCTTTATGTCATGTCTTGTCATGTTAAGTTATCTCATCTTTATGTCACGTCATGTTCTGTTATCTTTGTCTTATCTTCATGTTATCTTATCTTCATGTTATCTTATCTTCATGTTATCTCATCTTCATGTTATCTAATCTTCATGTTATTTTATCTTCATGTTATCTTATCTTCATGTTATCTTATCCTATGTTATCTCATCTTCATGTTATCTCATCTTCATGTTATCTTATCTTCATGTTATCTTATCTTCATGTTATCTCATCTTCATGTTATCTTATCTTCATGTTATCTTATCTTCATGTTATCTCATCTTCATGTTATCTTATCCTATGTTATCTCATCTTCATGTTATCTTATCTTCATGTTATCTTATCTTATGTTATCTCATCTTCATGTTATCTCATCTTCATGTTATGTTATCCTATGTTATCTCATCTTCATGTTATCTTATCTTCATGTTATCTTATCTTCATGTTATCTTATCCTATGTTATCTCATCTTCATGTTATCTTATCTTCATGTTATCTTATCTTCATGTTATCTTATCCTATGTTATCTTATCTTCATGTTATCTTATCTTCATGTTGTCTTATCTTCATGTTGTCTTATCTTCAATGTTATCTCATCTTCATGTTATCTTATCTTCATGTTATCTATCCTATGTTATCTTATCTTCATGTTATCTTATCTTCATGTTGTCTTATCTTCATGTTATTTTATCTTCATGTTATCTCATCTTCATGTTATCTTATCTTCATGTTATTTTATCTTCATGTTATCTTATCTTCATGTTGTCTCATCTTC
Organism: Salmo trutta; assembly: GCF_901001165.1. NCBI lineage: Eukaryota > Metazoa > Chordata > Actinopteri > Salmoniformes > Salmonidae > Salmo > Salmo trutta. The sequence goes on along the minus strand of NW_021822340.1, from coordinate 2,687 downwards.
ATGTTATCTTATCCTATGTTATCTAATCTTCGTGTTATTTTATCTTCATGTTATCTTATCTTCATGTTATCTTATCTTCATGTTATCTCATCTTCATGTTATCTTATCTTCATGTTATCTTATCTTCATGTTATCTCATCTTCATGTTATCTCATCTTCATGTTATCTTATCTTCATGTTATCTTATCTTCATGTTATCTTATCTTCATGTTATCTTATCTTCATGTTATCTCAATCTTCATGTTATCTTATCCTATGTTATCTAATCTTCATGTTATCTTATCTTCATGTTATCTCATCTTCATGTTATTTTATCTTTACCTTATAGAATAAAATGAAATACAATGTTTTTATCATAGAATAGTAACCAGCTATGGTTAATCCAATAGATAATGCTGATGATGTGGAGAAGGCACTACTAGTAACCAGCTATGGTTAATCCAATCGACAATGCTGATGACTTGGAGTAGGAGCTACTAGTTACCAGCTGTGGTTAATCCTATAGATAATGCTGATGATGTGGAGTAAGAACTACTAGTAACCAGCTGTGGTTAATCCTATAGATAATGCTGATGATGTGTAGTAGGAACTACTAGTAACCAGCTATGGTTAATCCTATAGATAATGCTGATGATGTGGAGTAGAACTACTAGTAACCAGCTATGGTTAATCCTATAGATAATGCTGATGATGTGGAGTAGGAACTACTAGTAACCAGCTATGGTTAATCCTATAGATAATGCTGATGATGTGTAGTAGGAACTACTAGTAACCAGCTGTGGTTAATCCTATAGATAATGCTGATGATGTGGAGTAGGCACTACTAGTAACCAGCTGTGGTTAATCCTATAGATAATGCTGATGACATGGAGAAGGCACTACTAATAACCAGCTGTGGTTAATCCTATAGATAATGCTGATGACATGGAGTAGGAACTACTAGTAACCAGCTGTGGTTAATCCTATAGATAATGCTGATGATGTGGAGTAGGAACTACTAGTAACCAGCTGTGGTTAATCCTATAGATAATGCTAATGACATGGAGAAGGCACTACTAGTAACCAGCTGTGGTTAGTCTTTTAGATAGTTATGATGACGTGGAGAGGAAATACTAGGAACCAGCTGTGGTTCCAACCATGATGCACAGAAAGACACTCAGTTTTTCTCTCTTTTCTCCCCCGCTCACTATTCCGCTCAGGTACCACACTGCTTCGCTCAAAGGCTGCACCCTAATCCTTATATAGTGACCTACCCCTATGGGCCCTGGTCTAAAGTAGTGCACTACCCCATGGGCCCTGGTCTAAAGTAGGTGCACTACCCCCATGGCCCTGGTCTAAAGTAGTGCGCTACCCCTATGGACCCTGGTCTAAAGTAGTGCACTACCCTATGGATATGAAATTAGTGCACTAAAAAGGGAATAGAGTTCCATTGGAACGTATCCACTTGTTCACAGCCTCATCTCTTTTACCTCAAATAACTTTGACAACAGCCTTAACAACGTTTTCAGGACCAATACATCTGCATACAACACAATCCTCCCTTTATTGATCTATTTGTACAGAAACTCTATATGTTGTCAGGTTCACAGTGCCTTATGGAAGACGTGTAGAGAGGAACTGCATTGGAAAAATATATATGAGTTGGTGTGATATATAGGAGTAAACACTCTGCTGAGTTGGTGTGATATATAGGAGTTAACCTGGGCTGAGTTGGTGTGATATATAGGAGTTAACCTGTGCTGAGTTGGTGTGATATATAGGAGTAAACCTGGGCTGAGTTGGTGTGATATATAGGAGGTAACCTGGGCTGAGTTGTGTGTGATATATAGGAGTAACCTGGGCTGAGTTGGTGTGATATATAGGAGGTAACCTGGGCTGAGTTGGTGTGATATATAGGAGGTAACCTGGGCTGAGTTGGTGTGATATATAGGAGTTAACCTGGGCTGAGTTGGTGTGATATATAGGAGGTAACCTGGGCTGAGTTGGTGTGATATATAGGAGTTAACCTGGGCTGAGTTGGTGTGATATATAGGAGTTAACCTGGGCTGAGTTGGTGTGATATATAGGAGGTAACCTGGGCTGAGTTGGTGTGATATATAGGAGGTAACCTGGGCTGAGTTGGTGTGATATATGGGAGGTAACCTGGGCTGAGTTGGTGTGATATATAGGAGTTAACCTGGGCTGAGTTGGTGTGATATATAGGAGGTAACCTGGGCTGAGTTGGAGTGATATACAGGAGTAAACCTGGGCTGAGTAGGTGTGATATATAGGAGTAAACCTGGGCTGAGTAGGTGTGATATATAGGAGTTAACCTGGGCTGAGTTGGTGTGATATATAGGAGGTAACCTGGGCTGAGTTGGTGTGATATATAGGAGTTAACCTGGGCTGAGTTGGTGTGATATATAGGAGTAAACCTGGGCTGAGTTGGTGTGATATATAGGAGTTAACCTGGGCTGAGTTGGTGTGATATATAGGAGTAAACACTCTGCTGAGTTGGTGTGATATATAGGAGTAAACCTGGGCTGAGTTGGTGTGATATATAGGAGGTAACCTGGGCTGAGTTGGTGTGATATATAGGAGTAAACCTGGGCTGAGTTGGTGTGATATATAGGAGGTAACCTGGGCTGAGTTGGTGTGATATATAGGAGTAAACCTGGGCTGAGTTGGTGTGATATATAGGAGTAAAC
>NW_021822339.1:27500-30418 GCF_901001165.1 Salmo trutta | reverse complement strand
TCTCTTCTTCTTCTTGTTCGTCTTCTCTTCTTCGTCTTCTTCTTTCTTCTTCTCTGCTCCATGTAGGGGAACTGGTGTACCAGGCCCAGTCGCCTGACGAGGGAGCCCTGGTCACGGCAGCACGGAACTTTGGCTTTGTGTTTCGTTCCAGAACCCCGGAGACCGTCACGCTGTACGAGATGGGGACAGCCGTCAACTACCAGCTCCTGGCCATCCTCGACTTCAACAACGTGCGCAAGAGAATGAGTGTCATTGGTTAGGTCTTCACCTTTAAAAAGCAAAGATCTTGTTTTGCTGTCTCCAAAAAATGTGTTGTGTAGCAAAGCAAAAGGTTAAGTTATCGTAAAGTTGGAAGTATAAGATACAGTACAGTCAATGATGACTTCATATTCTTGAATATTCTGTAAACATACACATAGCAGTGTTAGTATGAATTGTTTCAAGCTTTAGACTGCATGCTGTTCTGTTCTTGTCCGAGATCTTGACATCATTAGGTGTTCACTGTCAATGAGGTCTTTGATCAATAGCTTTCAATCCACTGACTCATTGGTCACTGAAAATACCTTCAAAGGTGTAATGACTCAGCTATTTGTCTGCTTCCGTTTCTACTGTCTTCCAGTGAGGAACCCAGCGGGCCACATCAAGCTGTACTGTAAAGGAGCTGACACCATCATCTTCGACAGACTGGACCCGTCCAACCATGTTCTCATGAACACTACCTCAGAGCATCTTTATGTAGGTCTATATACTACATACAGCAGCCTCACAGTCACTCACAACAAGCAGCCTCACAGTCACTAAGCCTCACAACAAGCACCTCACAGTCACTCACAAACAACGCAGCCTCACAGTCACTCACAACAAGCAGCCCCTCACCGTCACTCACAACAAGCAGCCTCACAGTCACTCACAACAAGCAGCCTCACAGTCACTCACAACAAGCAGCCTCACAGCTCACTCACAACAAGCAGCCTCACAGTCACTCACAACAAGCCCACGCAACATATTGCATGAAGCATCAACATGAGAGAAAATAATATATAACCTACTGTATATAAATATATATATTTATATATTAATCATACTAATAATACTACTACTAATAATACTATTATAATAATACTGTTATATTATTATTTATAATAATTAACTATTTTATATAGCTAATACTAAAGCATCTGGTCCCGAGTGGTGTTGTGCAGCGGCCTAAGACAATGCATCTCAGTGCAAGAGGCGACACTTACAGCACCTGGTTCAAATCCAGGCTGTTATCACATCCGGCTGTGATTGGAGTCCCTCCCCCATAGGTGGCGCACAATGACCCAGCGTCGTCCGGGTTTGGCCGGGGTTTAGTGGGTAGACTATCATTGTAAATAAGAATTGTTCTTAACTGACTTTGCCTAGTTAAAGGACATTTTAAAGGACATTTCTCTGATCAGATTCAACCAATCCTAGCAGCATAAAACGTATATAACTAAATGCATTTTTAAAAATAGCCCTAACCAATTTGCTTAATCTCAATGCAAAATCCTTGAATTATTCTATAATCTGCATTATGTTTGTTGCAGGAGTTTGCCGGTGGAAGGCTTGCGAACACTGGCCCTGGCCTACAAAGACTAGATGAGAATGTATTAGAGGAATGGATGAAGAAGCTTCTGTATGCCAGCACTGTGATAGAGAACAGAGAGGGATGGGACTGGCTGATCTCTACGAGGAAATAGAGACAGGTCTGATGGTAGAGACTGACTGTATGACTTAGACTGACCTATAACTGATCTATAGACTTACCTGTAGACTGATATATAGCCTGTCCTATAGACTGACCTATAGACTGATATATAGACTGACTTATAGACTGACCTGTAGTAGACTGACCCGTAGGACTGTCCTATAGACGTCCTATAGGACTGACCTATAGACTGATATATAGACTGACTTATAGACTGACCTGTAGTAGTACTGATATATAGACTGTCCTATAGACTGATATATAGACTGACTATAGACTGACCTATAGATTGATATATAGACTGACTTATAGATTGACCTGTAGTAGATGACCCGTAAGACTGTCCTATAGACTGTCCTAGAATGTTCCTATAGACTGATATATAGACTGACCTATAGACTGACATCTAGACATATATAGACTTACCTATAGACTGACCTATAGAGGATATATAGACTGACTTATAGATTTGACCTGTAGTAGACTGACCCGTAGAATGTGTACAGACTGTCCTATAGACTGACCTATAGACTGTCCTATAGACTGACCTATAGACTGCTTAGACTGATCTATAGCCTGTCCTATAGACTGACCTATAGATTGATATATAGACTGACTTATAGATTGACCTGTAGTAGACTGACCTGTAGACTGTCCTATAGACTGTCCTATAGACTGTCCTATAGACTGTCCTATAGACTCACTTATACTGACTGACCTGTAGTAGGACTGATATATAGACTGTCCTATAGACTGATATATAGACTGACCTACTAGACTGACCTATAGATTGATATATAGACTGACTTATAGATTGACCTGTAGTAGACTGACCCTTAGACTGTCCTATAGACTGTCCTAAAGACTGTCCTATAGACTGATATATAGACTGACCTATAGACTGACATCTAGACATATATAGACTTACCTATAGACTGACCTATAGACGGATCTATAGGGTGACCTAAAGACTGATATATAGACTGCCTATAGACCTTATATAAACTGATAAAGACTGATATATTGACTCACTTATAGACTGCCTGTAGACTGACCTATAGACTGACATATAGACTGACATATAGACTGACCTATAGACGGATATATTGACCTGATAAATAAACTGATATATAGGACTGATATATAAACTGATATATAGACTGATATATAGACTGATTATATAGACTGA
>NW_021822339.1:0-25000 GCF_901001165.1 Salmo trutta | reverse complement strand
ATTATTACAGCGTCACTGCTCCTAGTCCTAGAGCTGTGACTCGTAAAAGCTTTATTGTTCCAATGCTGGGTAATTCATTTATCAGCAGACAGATCCTCCGCTGCTTTGCTCCTAGACCTGACTTGTCTCACACTCTTGTACTCGGTACACACTGAACCCACACTGTTTGCCACATCCTGGCTCTGCTCTGCAAGAGGGCTGGGATGTTAACCAGTTCTGTGGTGTTTAACATCGCAGGGTGGTGATAATGGGGGTTTAATAGGCCTAATGTGTCTGTGTCTCTGGCGGTGTTGCAGAGAAAAGACACAAGATCATTTCAATTCTAACCAAATGGACAATAAAATCTTATAATAATGTATCTCTTTATCTCCTCTCCTATTAACCCCCCTGTAGGCCCATGCCCTGGAGCCTGAGCTGGAGAAGGTCTTTCTGGAGACAGCCTGTCTGTGTAAGACAGTGATCTGCTGTAGGGTGACTCCCATGCAGAAGGCCCAGGTGGTGGAGCTGGTCAAGACAAACAAGATGGCTGTGACTCTGGCCATAGGAGACGGAGCCAATGACGTCAGCATGATCAAGAGTAATACATAGGTTACGTTATATTCAGCTCACGGTGTTGCTCAGTCAGCAGCAGATATGAGCAGCAATGAACGGGGTTCACAGGATGACAGGAAGGACACAAGATCAGTTGGAAAACAAAGCATGCACTCTATCATTTAGGAACTATCTTCCTTTATGTTCAATCATGAGTCTAAATACAAAATCTGGTGTGAATCTGATGTATGTTTCATGAGGAGAAGAGGATTTTGACCAGTAGGGTTCAATATGCAAAGAATGAGTTGCTAATAGTTTCCTTGTTATTTGAGATATCAATACAAATTCAATGTGCTTCATCTTAGGGACATCCATATTAGAGATGACAAGTTTCTAGTTGATAGGCCACTGTGGAGTGGATTTACAGTAGTTTAAATGGACACGTAAAATCTGATTTTTAATTCTAAAGACCAAATTTAGAGTGAATCTGAGAAGATTTGATATGATTATTTAAGCATTACACAGTCAAAAACGTGAATTGGTAATGGTTTTCTTATATTTAAGAGATCAATATCAAACTTAACATGGTTCATCGTGGTAATGTCTTTGATGGCCCTAAAAGGTTGCGAAGTGGATTTACAGTGCTTTAAATGGATACGTAAAATCAGATTAAAAAATAAAAAATATTTGTCAATAACTCATGGGGTTAGGGATTGGGGGTCTTTTCCCCCATCCAATACATTTTAAGGAAGTTGAGACTAATTTGCTGCATTTCTATACAATTTAAAAACTCAAATACTATTTGGAGAACATTTAAAAACAAGCCAAAATGACCCCCAGCTGTTATCACATTGGTTACTGTAGCTTCATTCATCTCAGTCCATCGACAAACACATAGCCTATTAACTATACGATTAGGCTTTACACATAAACTCAGATCAGCGCAGCACCAGGATTACAAACTTTAATTTAATATGTACAGATGGATCTGTTAGCAGACATTTTCTCTTATGAACAAAGGTAAACAAATACGTTTTTTTGTTGTTGCAGTTTACAGCTAATTTCCTGCAATTATACACATTTTGCCATGGGGTGGGGAGAAATGTCTGCAGTTTTAAAGCTAATTTCCTGTAATTCTACACATTTTGCCATGGGTGGGGGAGAAATGTCTGCAGTTTTAAAGCTAATTTCCTGCAATTCTACACATTTTTCCATGACAATTGACATGGTAATATGATATCTGAGTGAGCGTTACTAACAAAATCAATACAGGCCCCCTGGAAGTCAAGGCGCCTGGGCAAATGCAATATGTACCTGATCGGTAATTCAGCCATGAATTTTCTACAAGTTGCGATCGCTAAATTAGTTTTCTTAGTCTAGCCAGCTATCTAAAAATGGTGTGACTGTCAGTAAATGATATATAACAAAAGGAAGACTGCTGATGCACAACCCAGTTTGGTTTCGAAATTGCACCTTCTGCATTCTACTATTCTAACTCTCAAACGCTGCGAAATGAAATACCATGAGGCGTAGAGACGCAAGAGATTCAACTTCACTGAGTTCGCCCCATTAGTTTGCACTATATAAACGTTTTTTTTCTGTGATTGAATGAACATTATATCAGTCCCCTTTTTAATGCAACAATCCAAAACAAATTGTGATTTTGTCTGTGATTTTTGTTGTAGGCAGAGCCAGAGCGCAACAGAGTAGAATTCTATTGGCGGGGTAACCCAAGAGCGGTCTTTCAATCACCCCCGAGGGAATTGCGCTTTTCAGATCAGTTCAGAGCGCACACATTTGTTGGTATTCTTTGCTAGTTAGCGAGTTATTAGCCCAGTTATAGATAAATATAGGACAGCAATGGGGAGTTTCTGCTTCCCTACAAGAGAACAAAACGTGTTGGCTACATTTCAAGCCGTCCTTGAAAAGCCAGTCAGCTAAGAAGCGAATATCTTACTTAAAGGGGCAGTGTTGTATCTCTATCTCAATTCAAGGGGCTTTATTGTCATGGGAAACCTATGTTTACATTGACAAAGTAAGTAAAATGGATAAACAAAAGTGAAATAAACAATAAAAAGTAAACAGTAAATATTACACTCACAAAATTTCCAAAGGAATAGAGACATTTCATATATCATATTATTATGTCTGTGTACAGTGCTGTAACGTTGTGCAAATAGTTAAAGTACAAAAGGGAAAATAAATAAACATAAATATGGGTTGTATTTACTATGGTGTTTGTTCTTCACTGGTTGCCCTTTTCTTGTGGCAACAGGTCACAAATCTTGCTGCTGTGATGGCACACTGTGGTATTTCACCCAGTAGATATGGGAGTTATTCAAAATTGGATTTGTTTTTTCGAATTCTTTGTGGGTCTGTGTAATCTGTGAGAAATATGTGTCTCTAATATGGTCATACCTTTGGCAGCAGGAGGAAGGAAGTGCAGCTCAGTTTCCACCTCATTTTGTGGGCAGTGTTGCACATAGCCTGTTCTGCCTTGTGTGGCCTTTCTCAATAGCAAGGCTATGCTCACTGAGTCTGTACATAGTCAAAGCTTTCATAATTTTGGGTCAGTCACAGTGGTCAGGTATTCTGCCACTGTGTACTCTCTGTTTAGGGCCAAATAGCATTCAATATGTCAAGTAATTATTTTTGGTTTTCTCATGATTTGGTTGGGTCTAATTGTGTTGTTGTCCTGGGGCACTGTCTGTTTGTGTTTGTGAACAGAGCCCCAGGACCAGCTTGCTTAGAAGAAGCCAGGTTCATCTCTCTGTAGGTGATGGCTTTGTTATGTAGGCTTGGGAATCGCTTCCTTTTAGGTGGTTGTAGAATTTAACAGCTCTTTTCTGGATTTTGATAATTAGCGGGTTTCGACCTAATTCTGCTCTGCATGCATTATTTGGTGTTTTACATTGTACCCATAGGATATTTTTGCAGAAATCTGCATGCAGAGTCTCAATTCGGTTGTTTGTCCCATTTGGTGAATTCTTGGATGGTGAGCGGACCCCAGACCTCACAACCATAAAGGGCAATGGGTTCTATAACTGATTCAAGTATTTTTAGCCAGATCCTAATTGGTATGTCGAATTGTATGTTCCTTTGATGGCACAGAAGGCCCTTCTTACCTTGTCTCTCAGATCGTTCATAGCTTTTGTGGAAGTTACCTGTGGCGCTGATGTTTAGGCCGAGGTATATATAGTTTTTGTGTGCTGTAGGGCAACGGTGTCTAGATGGAATTTGTATTTGTGGTCCTGGTAACTGGACCTTTTTTGGAACACCATTTTCTTTGTCTTACTGAGATTTATTGTCAGGGCTCAGGTCTGACAGAATCTGTGCAGAAGATCTGGGTGCTGTAGGCCCTCCTTGGTTGAGGACAGAAGCACCAGATCATCAGCAAACAGTGGACATTTGACTTCAGATTCTAGTAGGGTGAGGCCGGGTGCTGCAGACTGTTCTAGTGCCCTCGCCAATTCGTTGATATATATGTTGAAGAGGGTGGGGCTTAAGCTGCATCCCTGTCACAACCCACGGCCCTCTGTTTTTGCCAATTTTTGTTGTTTGTGTACTTGGATTTTATAATGTCGTATGCTTTTCCACCAACACCACTTTCCATCAATTTGTATAGCCGACCCTCATGCCAAATTGAGGTAAAATGCTTTTTTGAAGTCAGCAAAGCATGAGAAGACTTTGCCTTTGTTCTGATTTGTTTGTTTGTCAATTAGGATGTGCAGGGTGAATACGTGGTCTGTCGTACGATAATTTTGTAAAAATCCAATATGACATTTGCTCAGTACATTGTTTTCACTGAGGAAATGTACAAGTCTGCTGTTAATGATAATGCAGAGGATTTCCCCAAGGTTGCTGTTTACGCATATCCCACGGTAGTTATTGGGGTCTAATTTGTCTCCACTTTTGTGGATTGGAGGGATCAGTCCTTGGTTCCAAATATTGGGGAAATTGCCAGAGCTGAGGATGATGTTAAAGAGTTTAAGTTTAGCCAATTGGAATTTGTTGTCTGTATATTTTATAATTTCATGTAGGGTCTCTCTCTCTCTTTCTGTCCAGCTGCTCATATAGGTGTAGGTATATCAGGTCAGGAGGGCATGCAGGCTGTGCTAGCCTCCGACTACTCCTTTGCCCAGTTCCGCTATCTGCAGCGTCTCCTGCTGGTCCACGGCCGCTGGTCCTATTTCCGCATGTGCAACTTCCTGTTCTACTTCTTCTACAAGAACTTTGCCTTCACCCTGGTGCACTTCTGGTTCGGCTTCTTCTGTGGTTTCTCAGCTCAGGTAATTAAAAGTGACTATATATATATATATATATAATTTTTAAATATATATATATATATATTTTTATATTTTTATATATATTTATATATATATATATTTTTTTATATATATATATATATTTTTTTTTTGTATATATATATTTTATATATATATTTTATATTATATTTATTTATTATATATATTTTTTTATTTAATTTTTTATTTTTGGGGAAACGTAGGAACGATATGTACTTACGGTAGTTTTCTTTGTTCAAAGTCTCTTGAAAATAAACAATAATCAGATACAAATACTATTGCATTGGAGCACCATTAAGCACATCAACGTTTTATATTTGTAAACATTTTGTATACATTTTTTTTTTCTTCACTTTATTCCTTCTTCTGTTCTTAGACGGTTTATGACCAGTGGTTTATCACTCTCTTCAATATAGTCTACACATCCCTGCCAGTTCTGGCCATGGGGCTTTTCGATCAGGTAAGAACTCGTATAAACTACATACAATGGCAACCCTCCGAGCCATCTTTCACTTTCCTTTACTCACTTTCTTTCGTTTTTTTTTTTTTCTTTTCAAGATTCTGCCAAGTCATACAGGTGAATATGTAATGTTTTTAGATCCCATTTTTCCTGTGTCCTAACAAAATATCCTTAGGGACTCTAAACCTTTAACTACCTCTACCCCACCTAAACCTTAATTATTACCCTTATCCTGACCCAACTCCAACTCAATATCATTTAGAGCCGGTAAACTGACCAGGACACAGGTTAAGCCTAGTTCTGAACTAAAAAGCCTACCCAATGGTGAAAGTCCATTAAAGTGCTTATTAGTCCAGGACTTAAGCTAATCTGTATCCGGGAAACAGACAATGTAGTCCAGCGTACACAAACACACACACCTCTCATCACAACTCTTTTCATCCCCAGGATGTGAACGAAGCCAACAGCCACCGCTACCCTAGCCTGTACCGTCCAGGACAGCTCAACCTCCTGTTCAATAAAAGACAGTTCTTCCTGTGTACGCTGCAGGGGATGGGTACCTCCTTCCTCCTCTTCTTCATCCCCTACGGAGCCTTCTGCCTCGTCGTCAGGGACGACGGATCACACATCTCAGACCAGCAGGCTTTCGCCGTCATCATATCAACATCCTTGGTCATAGTGGTGAGCGTTCAGGTAAGAGACATAGTCAGATGGCTCATTCATCACAAAACCCACTGATATTGCCAACTACTTTCATGATTTTTTTAATTGGCAAGATTAGCAAACTTAGGGATGACATGCCAGCAACAAACACGGACACTAGACATCCAAGTATATCTGACCAAATTATGAAAGGCAAGCATTGTAATTTTGAATCCCGTAAAGTAAGTGTGAAAGAGGTGAAAAGATTATTGTTGTCTATTAACAATGGACACAGGGGTCTGACACATGGATGGAAAATTACAGAGGATAATAGAGGACGATATTGCCACTCCTATTTGCCATATCTTCAATTTAAGCCCACAGGAAAGTGTGTGCCCTCAGGCCTGGAGGGAAGCTAAAGTAATTCCCCTACCTAAGAATAGTAAGCCCCCCGTAACTGGCTCAAATAGCCGACCAATCAGCCCGTTACCAACTCTTAGTAAACTTTTGGGAAAAAAATGTGTTGTGTTCTTTAATGGAAGCCTCTCCAACAAAATCCAGGTAGAATCTGGAATTCCCCAGGGCAGCTGTCTAGGCCCCTTACTTTTTCCAATCTTTACTACCGACATGCTGCCTTGGCAGGAACTAATGGGGATCCATAATAAACCCAAGGAAGAGTAGCTGCTGCCTCGGCAGGAACTAATGGGGATACATAATAAACCACAGGAAGAGTAACTGCTGCCTCGGCAGGAACTAATGGGGATCCATAATAAACCCCAGGAAGAGTAGCTGCTGCCTCGGCAGGAACTAATGGGGATCCATAATAAACCCCAGGAAGAGTAGCTGCTGTCTTGGCAGGAACTAATGGGGATCCATAATAAACCCCAGGAAGAGTAGCTGCTGTCTGGCAGGAACTAATGGGGATCCATAATAAACCCCAGGAAGAGTAGCTGCTGCCTTGGCAGGAAACTAATGGGGATCCATAATAAACCCCAGGAAGAGTAGCTGCTGCCTTGGCAGGAACTAATAGAGATCCATAATAAATACAAATACAAGCCTGTTATGTCTGTAGGCATGGCTTTATTTACATTTTCTGCTCTATAACCAGCTCACATCTACAGTATGTTAGGTGTTCAGGTGACTACGGTAGGTTTCTTGTTCAATCCTTCCTGGGTTTGTGTTAAGTTTTTGTTTTGATACCTCGTGCCTTGGTTGCTATGGCAAAGGTATAATGATTAATCAGAAGAAAATAAGAAAATGCCTCCAGGCTCTGTTAGTGGGAGATGGCCAGGTGAATGTGTCTCGGCTGTCGTAGAGAGGGGACCAAAGTGCAGCGTGGTTGTAGTTCCACATTTTATTTAATCCGTGAAACTTTTGCAAAACATAAATAACTGAATATGACAAAAACAACAAACCGTGACGCAGAGAGAAACAAACACTACTCAAAATATAATAACCCACAAATCCCAGGAAGAAAAACCCCTACTTAAATATGATCTCCAATTAGAGACAACGAGGACCAGCTGCCTCCAATTGGAGATCAACCCCCCAAAAAACCCCACATAGAAATAGAAAACTAGAACTAAACATAGATATAGAAAACATAGAAAAAAACACAAAACACCCCCCTGTCACGCCCTGACCTACTCTACCATAGAAAAGAACATCTTACTATGGTCAGGAAGTGACAGAATGGTTATTCTCAAACACTGCATTATAAACTAACTAACTAACTCAAATGTAACTTACTGATGTACAAGATATGAACATGTCACTGTTTACTGATATGTGATATGAACATGTAGTTGTTTTGTTCGGTTACAGATTGGATTGGACACCTACTATTGGGACAGCTGTGAATCACGTATTTGTGTGGGGTAGCCTGGCTGTCTACTTTGCCATTCTATTCGCTATGCACAGTGACGGCCTCTTCAGCATGTTCCCCAGCCATTTTCCTTTCATTGGTAAGTGAATCAATCAATCACATGTATTTATAAAGCAGTTTTCACATCAGTGCTTTACAGTAACCTAGTGTAATTCAGTAACGTAGTGTAATACATTAACCTAGTGTAATTCAGTTTTAAGTCTTGAGTACAATAATGATAGATGAAATTGTACAAATATGCAGAGCATTTTTTTCAGTCAGAGGGTATTTTGTTGTGGTTTTTCCAGGCACAGCCCGTAACTGCCTGACTCAGAAGAGTGTGTGGCTGGTTATAATGCTAACCCACGGTGGCGTGTGTCATGCCAGGCTTGGCAGTCCGCTTTCTGAAGACAGACCTTTACCCCACTCTGACGGACAAGGTAAAGGGAACTTGATTGACAGACGCTGTAACACTAGGAACAGGAGGAAACATCACACTAAACCAATGAAAAGAGAAGAAATCAAAATCATTGAAGTAGTTCTTCTTCTTCTCAATTTCTATGAGACATACGATACAGGAAGTATTCACATCCCTTGACTTATTCCACATCTATGAGACATACGATACCTTCAGGAAGTATTCACACCCCTTGACTTATTCCACATCTATGAGACATACGATACCTTCAGGAAGTATTCACACCCCTTGACTTATTCCACATCTATGAGACATACGATACCTTCAGGAAGTATTCACACCCCTTGACTTATTCCACATCTATGAGACATACGATACCTTCAGGAAGTATTCACACCCCTTGACTTATTCCACATCTATGAGACATACGATGCAGGAAGTATTCACACCCCTTGACTTATTCCACATCTATGAGACATACGATACAGGAAGTATTCACACCCCTTGACTTATTCCACATCTATGAGACATACGATACCTTCAGGAAGTATTCACACCCCTTGACTTATTCCACATCTTGTTGTGTTACAGCCTGAATTCAAAATGGATTACATGTTTTTTCTCTCACCCGTCTACACTCAATACCCCATAATGACAAAGTAAAAACATGTTTGTTTTTTTTACATTTTAGCTAACTTATTGAAAATGAAAAACAGAAATATCACAATTACATAAGTAAACTCAGCAAAACAAGAAACGTCCTCTCACTGTGAACTGCATTTATTTCAGCAAACTAAACGTGTGTAAATATTTGTATGAACATAACAAGATTCAACAACTGAGACATAAACTGAACAAGTTCCACAGACATGTGACTAACAGAAAATGGAATAATGTGTCCCTGAACAAAAGGTCAAACTCCAAGTATCACTCCAGAGTACAGGCCTCGGTGTAACGCTCGTTCCATCGACGATAAACGCGAATCCGACCATCACCCCTGGTGAGACAAAACCGCGACTCGTCAGTGAAGAGCACTTTTTGCCAGTCCTGTCTGGTCCAGCGACGGTGGGTTTGTGCCCATAGGCGACGTTGTTGCCGGTGATGTCTGGTGAGGACCTGCCTTACAACAGGCCTACAAGCCCTCAGTCCAGCCTCTCTCAGCCTATTGCGGACAGTCTGAGCACTGATGGAGGGATTTTGCGTTCCTGGTGTAACTCGGGCAGTTGTTGTTTCCATCCTGTACCTGTCCCGCAGGTGTGATGTTTGGATGTACCGATCCTCTGCAGGTGTTGTTACACGTGGACTGCCACTGCGAGGACGATCAGCTGTCCGTCCTGTCTCCCTGTAGCGCTGTCTTAGGCGTCTCACAGTAAGGACATTACAATTTATTGCCCTGGTAACCGAAAGGTTTGTTGGATCGAATCTCCGAGCTGACAAGGTACAAATCTGTCGTTCTGCCCCCCGAGCAAGGCAGTTAACCCACTGTTCCCCGGGCGCTGAAGACGTGGATGTCGATTAAGGCAGCCCCCCACACCTCTCTGATTCAGAGAATGTGGAAGACATATTTCAATTGAATGTATTCAGTTGTACAACTGACTAGGTATCCCCCCTTTCCTCTCTATCATATAGTCAGCAGACAAAGCCATTTGACACCCGAAACATGCACTAGAATAATTTAATATTAAATTGATTACGACAGTAGCCAGGTTATGCAACAGTCTGCTTATCTTAATTGGCATTAGGACAAAATTGAAGTAAGCATATGATTAAGCACTGATTGAAACATCTGTTTGTCTCTGGTTGTCTGAGCAATCTTTCAAATTATTAGGACATGTAAACAGCTTAACCAGCGTTCCAGCGGTGTATTTGATCTGAACATGTTCCAGAACCTGTCAGCTCAACCTCCCTCTTTAATACGCGAGTGAAGTGAGTTCGGAAAAAACTGAAAGTATGCATCTTATAATGAGTTTTCACATTACAAACTTTGTATGTCCGAACTCAGAATCAAATAGGCTTCGCAAAAATGTCACTAAAATAAAATGGTCGCTGTGGTAGAGCATTTATTTTGATTGGTGATTTTCTGTATTTATCAGAGTGCTATCAGGTAGCCTGATTTTCAGATGTGTCCATGTCAACAGGATTATTAGGGAAATTGTTCTTCTTGCAAAGCATGTAAACGTTTTAAACAAACTATTTATATGAATCTGACAATCCACAATAACTCTCTGTTGTTGTCCTCCTTCCTCAGGTGCGGTGCCTGCAGCAGGCCAGCAGAAAGCTGGGTCCTAAGGAGCAGAACCTGAGACGTGTTCGGAGGACCAGCTCTCGGCGCTCAGCCTACGCCTTCTCCCACCAACAGGGCTATGGAGAGCTTATAACCTCAGGGAAGAACATGAAGGTCTGTCAAATAAACTAATACAAAAGAAAAGTATGTCGTGTAGTGCCAAAACATCAGTTCTCCTCTCTTCATTCTATTAAAAAAAAAAAAAAGGGTTCCCCTTTGATGATCCCTTTTGGGTTCTAGATAGAATACTTTTTAAGTTCCACGTCGAACCCTCTGTGAAAAGGGTTCTACGTGGAACCCAAAAGGGTTCTTCAAAAGGTTTCCCCCATGGGGACAGCAGAAGAAACCTTTAAGGTTCTATATACAAGAGTGTAAGCCTAAATTTAAGTGCGTAACTTTACTTTATTTTTCAAAAACAACATTAAGGTCACCCCCAGCACCGCTGCCCCCTCCCCATCCCTGTCCCCCATCGTCCCCTGGTAGGGTCCGCAACAGCAGAAGTTTGATAGAGGGCATGTCGAAGAGGAAGGGGGAAATACCGGTAGCCTGCGTCTCTGCTGAGGCCTACGGAACATCCGGAACCTCGGAAGGCAACACTAGAACTCAACAGACTGTAATGGACTCTAATGGTGCTTCCAATGGGGCAGTTCAGACATGACCCTTAAGCCTAGTTTTTAGATTCCTAACAAGCTGTTTAGAGTATAAGATGAACCTGTGTATCTACACCTGGCTCAGTGAGTAAGAGTTAGAACATGGTGCGGTCAACATCAGGTGGGGGGGGGAGGGGTTTGATTTCCCATATTGGATCGATCGGCCACATATACAGGTAACTGCCAAAATAATGGAAACACTTGTTGTAAATTTTTTATTTTTTTATTTTACCATTATTTTACCAGGTAAGTTGACTGAGAACACGTTCTCATTTACAGCGACGACCTGGGGAATAGTTACAGGGGAGAGGAGGAGGGGGGATGAATGAGGGTTCTGACGGCTCTGTTGCGGTGCCTTTTCCTGCCATGGTTTATGTCCACTGAACCCCCTTGGAGGGCGAGGTAAACTCCAATAAATACACAGCCATTCTGAGTCATCAACCTGTGGTGAAGCATTTCTACCCTGATGGGAGTGGTCTCTTCCAGGATGTCCCCTATCCACAGGGAACGAGTGGTCACTGTGTGGTTTGATGAGCATGAAAACGGTGTAAACCATATGACATGGCCGTCTCAGTCATCAGATCTCAACACAATTGAACAACTTTTGGGAGATTCTGGAGCGGCGCCTGAGATAGCATTTTACACCACAATCAAAGAAAAAAAAACACCAAATCGAAAATTATTGTGGAAGAATGGTGTCACATCCCTCCAATAGAGATTTAGGCATTCATAGAATCTATGCCGAGCTGCATTGAAGCTGTTCTGACGGCTCGTAGTGGCCCCGACGCCCTGTTAATACACTTTATGTTGGGGTTTCCTTTATTTTGGCAGTTACCTGTTTGTCACTGTCAGCGTTGACAGTTCTGTGAGTCACTTTGGATAAAAGCGTCTGGTAAGTGACTATAATGTGGGCACTGGATAAGCAGCACGTCAGAGAGTAAGTCAAACTCAATCATCAGAGGATATGACCGTACCAGCAAGCAGACTCCAAAAGAACCAGCACAGGAATATCCAATCAGTTTGCATTTCTGGGATCAACTCATGTTCAGAAAGATCACTAAAGGCTCTAGTCCATCTAAATCAGTGGAGCATTTACAGATATAAATTCGAAGGTCATTTTTACTATTGAACCGTCATCTGCAGTGTTTACCGTGAATGCAGTCTCCGCTAACATTGCCTTTCAATTGAAATCACACTGTAACACTTAATTTCCACGATACGGATTGAATAGGGCCCTAAGCATTGGAGTTTTGAGATTTTTGGTGGAGATCTCCTTTTTAATAAATGTAGGAGTAGATTGATTTTTCAGCAGCCTTGGCTGGACAGGTATGAGTTTGGTATCATAGCCACCTGAAACAGTGATATAATACAGGTATGTATGCCAGGCTGCTTTAGGAAAACATTAAGCACAACTCTATCATTGTTAGAACACTGTGTTACAAATCATATTTTGCCGATGACTATGAATATGCAAAATGTTATTTTTCTAATTTTTTTCTGGTTTTGCACATACAGTAAGTCATTGTGATAATTAGAATGCTGACTGAAAGAATGTTCCTGAGGTTTAGAATGCTGACTGAAAGAATGTTCAGAATGTTCCTGAGGTTTAGAATGCTGACTGAAAGAATGTTCAGAATGTTCTTGAGGTTTAGAATGCTGACTGAAAGAATGTTCAGAATTTTCTTGAGGTTTAGAATGCTGACTGAATGTTCAGAATGTTCCTGAGGTTTAGAATGCTGACTGAAAGAATGTTCTGAATGTTCTAGATGCATGTTTTTACCTTTAATGGAGAGAGCATAATTGTGCCTTTCACAGTTCCTTCTGTTAAGGAATAAAGCATTTATCACACGTCTGAACATAGACATAACCGTTCAATAGTCACAGGTGGTTGGTGGCACCTTTATTGGGGAGGATGGGCTCGTGATAATGGCTGGAGCGGAATAGGTGGAATGGTATCAAATACATCAAACACATGGTTTCCAGGTGTTTGATGCCATTCCATTTGCTTCATTCTGCACATTATTATGAGCTGTTCTCCACTCAGCAGCCTCAACTGGTCAAGGTCTTTGTCATATGTTGGCTTTATCCTTCATTTACATTTAAAGGTGCAACCTGCAATAGTTACAGGCAGCTGTTCAATGGTCGTTGTGTACCAATTGCTTTTAAAGAATATCATGCTGATGGTCTGTTTAAACCGTAAAGCTCCATCTATGAATTTAGGACTGGTTTAATTTCTCTAGCGCCATCCCTCAGCTTTATGGCAAAAACAGTGGTGGGGCTGCCGTTCGGCTGAAAAGTGCATCACAGATTGAGACTTTAAAACGGTATGAAGAGAGAGCTTTCCTGTCAACTTCCTGTAACGAAGGGTAATCCATACCGTAGGGAAGCTCAATGCTAAGACTCTGGCTGTCAGCATTCTACAGTCTAATTTCCCTATTGGGTCACACACACACTCTAATACACTGTCAACCTATCAGACATGAAACATGTTTTTAGGCTTATGCTTTGAATACTGAAATTCAATACAATCATTTACATTTGTTAACATATAGAAAATGTTTATTTTTTTGTTTTTAAGCTAAGAATTAATTTCTTCTTGGATGTATCATTTTATATTTGTTTCTACCGACAAAAATGAAACACTGTAATTTTATTTGTTAATGTCCGCTTCTTTGAACTTGGAAATAATGTTTTTCAATGACACTGTGTGTTTTTTTATACAAATATACAGCTGTTCATATTGTTGTCTGTTTCTGTGGAGATAATGCAAATGGAACAGCCAGACAAAAGTAAACAAAATCCCTTTACTCCTTAATTCCTTCGAAACATACAACACAGCAATGGAAGGAATGTAGTACTGCGCTGTGTGGGAAATGATTGTATTTTATATAGCACTGTCCCTTACTAACTGAAATCATTACACTCACAGAATAAAGAAAAGTCCCCTTTCTCATAAAGAAGTTGATCTGAATCATTAGTTATAACTTGAGGTCCTAGTTAGAAATGTCATCATTTTTGCCCCTATAAAATAGTGCCAGTCTTTTTGTGCGATCATGCCAACTTCTTGTCATGTTTGGCTTGAAAATTAAGCAATGAAGTTGGCAAGAGGACAAACAGATCTGGAATCAGGCTATAGAAGGAGACAACAGATCTGAGACCAGGCTATAGAAGGAGACAACAGATCTGGAATCAGGCTATAGAAGGAGACAACAGATCTGAGACCAGGCTATAGAAGGAGACAACAGATCTGGAATCAGGCTATAGAAGGAGACAACAGATCTGGGACCAGGCTATAGAAGGAGACAACAGATCTGGGACCAGGCTATAGGAGGAGACAACAGATCTGGGACCAGGCTATAGAAGGAGACAACAGATCTGGGACCAGGCTATAGGAGACAACAGATCTGGGACCAGGCTATAGGAGGAGACAACAGATCTGGAATCAGGCTATAGAAGGAGAACAGATCTGGGACCAGGCTATAGAAGGAGAACAGATCTGGGACCAGGCTATAGAAGGAGAACAGATCTGGGACCAGGCTATAGAAGGAGACAACAGATCTGGGACCAGGCTATAGGAGGAGACAACAGATCTGGAATCAGGCTATAAAGGAGACTACAGATCTGGGACCAGGCTATAGAAGGAGATAACAGATCTGGGACCAGGCTATAGAAGGAGATAACAGATCTGGGACCAGGCTATAGAAGGAGGAGACAACAGATCAGGACCAGGCTATAGAAGGAGAACAGATCTGGGACCAGGCTATAGAAGGAGAACAGATCTGGAATCAGGCTATAGAAGGAGACAACAGATCTGGGACCAGGCTATAGAAGGAGATAACATATCTGGGACCAGGCTATAGAAGGAGGAGACAACAGATCTGGGACCAGGCTATAGAAGAACAGATCTGGAATCAGGCTATAGAAGGAGACAACAGATCTGGGACCAGGCTATAGGAGGAGACTACAGATCTGGGACCAGGCTATAGGAGGAGACAACAGATCTGGGACCAGGCTATAGAAGGAGACAACAGATCTGGGACCAGGCTATAGAAGGAGACAACAGATCTGGGACCAGGCTATAGGAGGAGACAACAGATCTGGGACCAGGCTATAGAAGGAGACAACAGATCTGGGACCAGGCTATAGAAGGAGACAACAGATCTGGGACCAGGCTAGCTTTGTTTATCATTGCCCTTGAAATTCCAGAATCATCAACTGTGTCAATTTGGCATGAGAATTAGTCATAGAGTCATGACTAAAATAACAGTATTTAAAAAATTTAAAAATAAAAATACTGAAAAGGTGAAACCCAGAAGGGAGACATTTCACCTCAAAATTGTAAAGAGAAACATTTTTTATTTATTTCAGTCTTCAAGGAAAATGGCCGCCCCTCCACCAGGCTTGGTGACAAACAGACTGTGGTTCTCTAGCTCGGCTCTGCGTGGGTCTGGCGTGTAGTACAACTCTCTGACGCTCTTTAGGAAAGACTCCACCTTGTCAGTGGGGACCATGGAGACAGCACAGCCTCCCCAGCCTGCTCCGGTCAGCCGGGAACCCACAGCACCAGACTCCCTTTAGCCAGAGGAAACATGGAAATAACACAGAGAAAGCACTGTTACAGGAACCTAATCCTTAAATCAGGATCTATCAATTAACAATGTCATCAACAGTTGTACCATCCATTTGTCAAACACACCGCAAACAACTAATTATATTAGCCAGTGAAATCTAGCATTTTAACGGACAGGTTTGAATGAGATTTTATCTCAATGAAAATAATCTCTCACGGACAGACTACGTAAATATAAATGGTATCTCACCGAATGACGACGAGATTTTATTTCTGGGTAAAACGAGAGTACAGTGAGAATAACCTGGAAATTTAAAGGTTTTAAACCCTTAATACAACAATATAGTTCACTTAAAGAGAATAGAGTGCATTCTGCTGATTCTGAACGTACAGACATGTCTCCACCAGCTGGTCCAGTTCCAGACAGCTGCACTCGTACAGGTCTCTGCAGCTAGCATGGCTCTGCTTCATCAGGTCTCCTAGACGCTGCACGCCGTTCGGGGCGGAGGGAGCTTCATCACACACGCTCTTGAACCGCAGTACCCGTGCTGCTTCGCCGTACACATGCCTGGCCCGCTGGTACAGCTTGAACTGGGTCACTGGGAGGAGAGGACAGGTATAGCAGGTCAAACCTGTTCTTTACCTTTTAAGAGGTTTTTAGACAGTATGGAAATATATGGAGGAGACAGGTCTCAAGGAGGGACAGCAGGAAAGGCAGATGTGGACAATGAACTTTTTTGAAAATAACATATCGGAGCCTGCATACACAGTTTGGTTTGTTTCAAAAGGGTGGAGGAGGACCTCCTCTCTGCTAGTCTACCAGTTATAATGTACTAGTTATACAGTAGTGACCTGCTAGCCTACCAGTTATAATGTACTAGTTATACAGTAGTGATCTGCTAGCCTACCAGTTATAATGTACTAGTTATACAGTAGTGACCTGCTAGTCTACCAGTTATAATGTACTAGTTATACAGTAGTGATCTGCTAGCCTACCAGTTATAATGTACTAGTTATACAGTAGTGACCTGCTAGTCTACCAGTTATAATGTACTAGTTATACAGTAGTGATCTGCTAGCCTACCAGTTATAATGTACTAGTTATACAGTAGTGACCTGCTAGCCTACCAGTTATAATGTACTAGTTATACAGTAGTGATCTGCTAGCCTACCAGTTATAATGTACTAGTTATACAGTAGTGACCTGCTAGTCTACCAGTTATAATGTACTAGTTATACAGTAGTGATCTGCTAGCCTACCAGTTATAATGTACTAGTTATACAGTAGTGACCTGCTAGCCTACCAGTTATAATGTACTAGTTATACAGTAGTGATCTGCTAGCCTACCAGTTATAATGTACTAGTTATACAGTGGTGACCTGCTAGTCTACCAGTTATAAGGTACTAGTTATAGTGGTGACCTGCTAGTCTACCAGTTATAAGGTACTAGTTATACAGTGGTGATCAAGGGTTGGAACCAGTTCAAGAAACCGAACAGAAAACTGGAACATAATGACATTTTTTCAAGGAATGAAATGGAACAGAGAACGAAAGTGATCTATACAGTTTCCGGAACAGAACTGTTATTTTAAATGCATGGGAACTGGTTAACCGGTTATTTTATGTTCCAGACATTTCCTTCTGGTTCAACAAAACAAAACGCAACGAAGTGCCTATGCAAGCCCTCACCCTGTCACTCAGGAACTTATTCCAGTGTCTGCATGTCAGCTGAAAATCTTTACCTGTGTCTGTGCTTGTTTAGGCTACCTGCTCCTCCCCCCTCTGATGGACAGGCCGCTGTAGCCCCTCCCACCTCTGAAGGACAGGCTACTGTAGCCCCTCCCCCCTCTGAAGGACAGGCCACTGTAGCCCCTCCCCCCCTCTGAAGCACAGGCTACTGTAGCCCCTCCCCCCTCTGAAGCACAGGCTACTGTAGCCCCTCCCCCCCTCTGAAGCACAGGCTACTGTAGCCCCTCCCCCCCTCTGAAGCACAGGCTACTGTAGCTCCTCCCCCCGTTCTGAAGAACAGGCTACTGTAGCTCCTCCCCCCCTCTGAAGAAAGCCTACTGTAGCTCCTCCCCCCCTCTGAAGCACAGGCTACTGTAGCTCCTCCCCCCCTCTGAAGCACAGGCTACTGTAGCCCCTCCCCCCCTCTGAAGATAGGGAGAGAGATTTTTTATTAGTTAGAGAAGAATGGATTCAATTTGTCAATTGTAGTTAAGGATCCTATAGGCCTAGTTATCACGTTTCACGTTGGATTTATTAACTACAAAAAGATAAGATGTGCTTTTAATTTTGCTGTCGCTCTGCACACACACACACAAGCCTGGTTAGCTAGCTATTCAACGTTCCTCCATAGAAGCCGCTCCTTTTAGGTCTAACTCTGTGGATTTAATTCAGATAATGATGTCATAACAAGGTGCCCAGTGCTTCAAGCCAAGCCTCCTCCTCAACCCTCTCTCCCCTCCCTCAAAATGTCAGTCTCAGCTCACTGGTCACCATAGTAACGCTCACTGGTCACCATAGTAACACCCACCCGTAGCACGCACTCCAGCAGGTATATTTCACTGGTCATCCCCCAAAGCCAACACTTCCTTTGTCCGCCTTTCTTAC
Organism: Salmo trutta; assembly: GCF_901001165.1. Taxonomy (NCBI): domain Eukaryota; kingdom Metazoa; phylum Chordata; class Actinopteri; order Salmoniformes; family Salmonidae; genus Salmo; species Salmo trutta. Next base: position 6,663 of record NW_021822339.1, on the reverse strand, counting down.
AGTTATCTGCTGCCAATGATTGGGAAGAATTGCAACAAAAAAAATCACTGAAGTTGGAGTCGTATATCTCCCTCTCTAACTTTAAGCATCAGCTGTCAGAGCAGCTTAACGATCACTGTACCTGTAAACAGCCCATCTGTAAATAGCCCATCCAACTACCTCATCCCCATATTAATAGTTATCCTCTTGCTCTTTTGCACCCCAGTATCTCTACTTGCACATCATCATCATCTGCACATCTATCACTCCAGTATTAACGCTAAGTTGTAATTATTTTGCCTCTATGGCCTATTTATTGCCTTACCTCCCTACTCTTCTACATTTGCACACACTGTACATAGATTTTTCTATTGTGTTATTGACTATATGTTTGTTTATGTGTAACACTGTGTTGTTGTTTTTGTCACACATCTTTGCTTTATCTTGGCCAGGTCACAGTTGTAAATGACAACTTGTTCTCAACTAGCCTACCTGGTTAAATAAAGGTGAAATAAAATAAATTTAAAATGATAAATCTTGCGTCATCAGGGCTACACTTGTCTGTCGATCACGCATCTAAACGACTAGCTTGTCGGCTCCGTCCGCACTGATTGGTGTAAACAACTAGCTTGTCGGCTCCGTCCGCACTGATTGGTGTAAACGACTAGCTTGTCGGCTCCGTCCGCACTGATTGGTGTAAACGACTAGCTTGTCGGCTCCGTCCGCACTGATTGGTGTAAACGACTAGCTTGTCGGCTCCGTCCGCACTGATTGGTGTAAACAACTAGCTTGTCGGCTCCGTCCACACTGATTGGTGAAGTCATTTAATGAGATAAATGTGTAAACAACTGTTGATTTCACAGGTTTTAAAAAAGGAACAGAGAGGAACGATATAAACAGCTACGTTTTTTGATGGTTCAAACCGGTTCAGAACTTTATATTGCTGGTCAGAACAGTTAGACGGAACAAAAACAAAATTGTGGTTCTGTTCAGAATGAAACGATTGGAAAATAACTGGTAGTGATACCAGTGTCTTACCGTGCTGTGTGTTGGGGCTAAGGAGGGTCTGTACAGAGCTGTTCTGTGGTGATTCCCAGGGCCTTGCAGACCTCCTCTCTGCTGTAGGGCTCAGGGTGCAAGCACCTCAGCCACCAGCCGCAGCATCTCCTCCAGAGAGGCCTCCAGCTCTGTCTGCACCTGGGACAGCTTCAGCAGCCGGCCCCACTCTAGCCCCCGAGCCTTCGCCAACATCTGAGGGGGACCATAGAGTTATTTAAAGCATACAGGAGACAGCTTCACGCAGCCGGCCTCACTCCAGGTCCCCTCGCTCTAGCCAGAATCTGAGTTGAGTTAAGAAACACAGTTCAATTCATTCTGGGGTGGCAGGTAGCCTATGTGTTAGTGTGTTGCTGGATCAAATCCCCGAGCTGACAAGGTAAAATCTGTCGTTCTGCCCAACTGAACAAGGCAGTTAACCCACTGTTCCTAGGGCATCATTGAAAATAAGAATTTGTTCTTAACTGACTTGCCTAGTTAAATAAAGGTAAACATTTTTTATTTATTTTTTAAATAAAAAATCACTGTGTTTTGAGGTAAAAAACTCCAGGTTTATCACATCCCTTCTCATTTCAGCTGATTACAATTTGTTTTTCATGTACTAGCAGGACAAAACCTTTGAGTGCTTGCTAAGTCATAACACGTGTTGAATGTCTCCACCAGGCATCTCTAACACCCTGTTGAATGTTCTCCACCAGGCATCACTAACACCTGTTGAATGTTCCTCCACCAGGCTACACTAACACTGTTGATGTTCTCCACCAGGCATCTCTAACACCTGTTGAATGTTCTCCACCAGGCATCTCTAACACCTGTTGAATGTTCTCCACCAGGCATCTAACACCTGTTGAATGTTCTCCATCAGGCATCTCTAACACCTGTTGAATGGTTCTCCACCAGGCATCTCTAACACCTGTTGAATGTTCTCCATCAGGCATCTCTAACACCTGTTGAATGGTTCTCCACCAGGCATCTCTAACCACCTGTTGAATGTTCTCCACCAGGCATCTCTAGTGGCATTTGTCATATTCTATTTATTTCTACGATGTTGAGAACACCAATATCAATTGGGACCCGCTGTAATAATAATAAGTAATATAATGAACCTTGGTGGCTATCCGACATTCGACCACCCGGATGTTGAAGTGAGAGGTAGCAGCCTTGTTCATCTCAACGCAGCAGTTAGAGATAACGAACACTGCTCCCTCAGGAGACGTACATCAGACGCCCGCAGTGGCTGGAACTCAATCAGCTTGGCCTGAGACAACGACAAACAGACAGATCGAGGACTATAAACAAGCACTAACGAACTACAGAATATGACCGTAACTATACAGAAGTTCATTAAACTATCGTTAAACTATTGTTTAACTTATTAAACACAGCAGCAGCATCACCCACTAATAAACAACCGTATAAAACTCCCTGGTATACAGAATGTGTGTGTGTGTGTGTATTTTGGATTACATTCCTTCCTCTGGCCAGTGTGTGGTATGTATGTGTGTGTATGTATGTGTGTGTATGTATGTAATGTAAGAAAGCATGTAATGTATGTTGTGTGGGTGTATGTAGGCGATGTAATGTATAATGCATGTATGTATGGGTGTGTGTATGTATGTGTGTGTGTGTATGTATGTATATGCATGTATGTATGTGTGTGTGTATGTATGTGTGTGTATGTATGTATGCATGTATGTATATGCATGTATGTATGTGTGTGTGTGTATGTATGTGTGTGTGTGTGTGTGTGTGTGTGTGTGTGTGTGTGTGTATGTATGCATGTATGTATATATGTATATGTATATGCATGTATGTATGTATGTGTGTGTGTATGTATGCATGTATGTATATGCATGTATGTATGTGTGTGTATGTATGTATGTATGTATGTATATGCATGTATGTATGTGTGTGTGTAATGTATGTATGTATGTGTGTGTATGTATGTGTGTGTATGTATGTATATGCATGTATGTATGTGTGTGTGTATGTATGTGTGTGTGTGTATGTATGCATGTATGTATATGCATGTATGTATGTGTGTATGTATATGCATGTATGTATGTGTGTGTGTGTATGTGTTTGCCTACAGTTCCTTCCTCTGCTAGGAATGAGATGGACTGGTCCATGCCCCCTCCCTCGTACCAATGTAGCGCTCACACTTGGCTGAAATCTCCGCCAGCGCCACCTGGAGACAGAAAGGGAACAGTCTATGTCTACTGTTCTGCTTACCACACTTCACAGCATATTCATTTACATTTACGTCATTTAACAGACGCTCTTATCCAGAGCGACTTACAGTAGTGAATGCATACATTCAATACATATTTTTTTCTTTTTTTTTCCTCCGTACTGGCCCCCCAGTGGGAATCGAACCTACAACCCTGGCGTTGCAAACACCATGCAAACACCATGCTCAACTGAGACACATGGGACGACATTAACCACCTTCTAGCTCAGGAGGATGGTGCATCAAAAGTGTTGACAGAAATACAACTCATAAAAAATAATTGAAATACATTTTACATTGATCATGTATCAGCAATTCATTATCTGAATCTTGTGTAAGGAATTTCAGAGTGTTGTTTTTAATTTAAAACTACAGTAGGTTACCCGAGACTTTGACTGAATACATGCATGTACTGTCCTACCTTGTTGAGGGACTTGTGGTTAGCCTCCATAGTGAGGAGCGCAGCACAGCAGACCAATGCACTGGAGCTGGCAGGCCTGAGCTAGCCGGGATGGTCCATCCACAACACACTTCATCCCAGACAGAGGAACCTTCCCTAGGTGCTCCTGGTGAGGACGATGATGACGATGATAATGATATAACACCATGTTGAACAATGCCTCATGTTTATGTTTGATATGGTTAATACTGTAGCAACATTGATAGATAGATAGACAGGACAGACAAAGTTGATATGACAAAGATGAAGAAGAACAGTAGAATATAACAAGAAGAAGAACAGTAGAATAGAACAAATGAAGAAGAACAGTAGAATAGAACAACAGGAAGAAGAAGAACAGTAGAATAGAACAACAGGAAGAAGAAGAACAGTAGATAGTAATAGAACAAATGTAAGAAGAAGAACAGTAGAATCGAACAAGAAGAAAGAACAGTAGAATAGAACAAGAAGAAGAACAGTAGAATATAACAAGAAGAAGAACAGTAGAATAGAACAAGAAGAAGAACAGTAGAATAGAACAAGAACAGTAGAATAGAACAAGAAGAAGAACAGTAGAATAGAACAACAGAAGAAGAACAGTAGAATAGAACAACAGGAAGAAGAACAGTAGAATAGAACAACAGGAAGAAGAAGAACAGTAGAATAGAACAAGAACAGTAGAATAGAACAAGAAGAAGAACAGTAGAATAGAACAACAAGAAGAAGAACAGTAGAATAGAACAACAGGAAGAAGAAGAACAGTAGAATAGAACAACAGGAAGAAGAAGAACAGTAGAATAGAACAACAGGAAGAAGAAGAACAGTAGAATAGAACAACAGGAAGAAGAACATATACAGCACATTAAAGTAATAACCAGAGTCTATGTGACTCACCTGAATCCCTTTCACCCCACAGAGAAAGTAATAGTACCACTGAGGATTGTCCTTGTCTATCTCAATGTCTTCTGAAGAGACTGTGAAGTCCCTGTAAAATAAAAACACACACCATTTTATGATTTGAGAGAGCCGTCTCTAATGAAATAACATTTGATAGTTAATCCAATACAGTCGTCAATTCGTCTAGATGGGCAGCAAATCAAGACAGATTCGGGGAGATCCTTACAAATGAAGATTATAGGTGAATTGCATGTGCATAAAAAGCTTGGTGTGGAGATTCTTCGGCAGATCTTACTTGTATTTAGGATCTGTGTTGGCCAAGTGGATTTTCTTGGAATCATTGACAGTGACAGCAGCCAGAATACTCTGCTCAATGGCCATTGGGAGTACAGCATAACCACAGTAGTCAATGTGTTCTCCTAACAGTAACGAATTAAGAAAGACAGTGTTTGAGTTACGGTTACGATTTAGAGCTAGCCCTTATGAAGGATCACATTGATCTATTTTTTCCCCTGTACATCACTTGTCTTTATACTGTTTATGGATTTCTGCGTTATAATAGCATAGCTATATAGATACGAAATGTGTTTACATACCTATTAGATTGACTCTTCCAGGAGCTTGTGCATAAAAAAGCGGAGCTTCTCCATACTTCTTCTCGAAGGCCTCTTTCAGGTTTTGCAACCTAGGAATACAATACATCGGGGAAAAATGCAAATCACTGCCCAATTCAAGGAGTGATTTGAGGAGTAAAAAAAAACTGTCTTTACTGTAGCCTACTATAAAATGTTTAATACATGCATGGATAGTTTTAGCAACTGTAATTACCAGTACTATTTCGAAAATTATCAAGATAACTCACCTTTTATTTCACTTATCAGAATCTTTGTCTTTGGCGGGTGTGCTGCCATTTTTTTTTTTTCAAACCAAATACTAGTTCTTACCGGTTGTTTTTAGACTATTGTTAAATCACCAAATCTAATTGCAACTAGATCTATCTGGAGTACTGTACTGAGAAAACATATAGAAACACACCTAATATATCAGCTGACTGTCACACGGAGAGTCCCGGATATTATTAAAAAGCTGATCTACGACCAGCTCTTCCCGCCAAAACCGCTACCTCAAACGCTTTCTGTTAAACTGAGTAACTGTTCCTAGACCAGCTGTAAACACAATTCATTGTAACGAAGAAAACGTAACAATACGGAAGAGTAGGAAATGGGCTAGTTCAGCGGAATCACGATTCACTCTCGCGTTCACGCTGCGCAGCAAGGCGTTATGATGGCGGATGACGTAGAAAGCTGGTAATCTTAGCTGCAACTGTCTGCTGCCACTAGCAAGGTTGCTATCGATCTAGCTAGCTTCGTAGTAAAGATGTCTGATATGGAAGATGACTTCATGTGCGATGATGAAGAGGATTATGATCTGGTAAACTCCTCAGAAGTAAATATATATGGATATTGTAGCTGATTACCATATACAACGTATTTAGCTAGCTAGCTAATCAGCGTAAACATTCCATGTTGCACTCCACTTAGTAGCTAGCTAGCTAGCAGCTGAACTAGCTGCTGATGATTCTCCCATCATTGACAGCTAACTGTTAGCTAGTTAGCCAGCTATGTCTGTAATGATTTGTTCAGTTACTATTGCAAGTTTTAACTAATCTTTGCTAAACCTTTTGCACCGTTAAATGATCCAGTTGTTTGCATCACAAATCACCAAAACAACACATATCATCAGCTAGCTAGCTGAATATCTCATAGTGGGGTTGGTCTTGTAAACTGCAGTGATGATGAATTGTATGATTTCAGGAATATTCAGAGGACAGCAACTCTGAGCCCAATGTTGATTTGGAGAATCAGTACTACAATTCAAAGGCCCTAAAGGAGGATGACCCCAAAGCAGCTCTCAGCAGCTTCCAGAAGGTTAGTTATCACACACACACACACAATACATCACAGCAGGCTGGTGAGGGGAGGACGGCTCATAATAATGGCTGGAATGGAGTAGTATCAAACCATGTATTTGTAATGATACCATTCTGGACGTTACTATGAGC
>NW_021822338.1:0-30417 GCF_901001165.1 Salmo trutta | reverse complement strand
CTCCCTCTGTCGCTCCCTCTCCCTCTCTCCCCCTCTCTCTCTCCCTCTCTCTCTCTCCCTCTCTCTACCTCTACTGCAGCACAGCAGATCCTCCTCCTTCATCCTTCTCTTCATTCATTTTCATAGTACAGCAAAATCATCATCACACCATCCTTTCGGAATTACAGTAATAGAAAGTAATTACAGTAATAGAAAGTAATTACAGTAATAGAAAATGATGGAAATACTGAATTTACGATACAGTTATTAGCAGAGAATACTGTATTATACCATAGAAATTGGTTTTCATTCTTAGTGAAATAAGATTCAGAACAGAGCATCACTGCTTCCTATTGAATCAGTTACAGCAGAGGATATATCATTACAGGGTAATAACCAGACGTGAAGATACAGTCGTGGCTGTGAATTTTGCTGAGACAGAAATAGACCAAAACTTTTTTTTTTTTTAGATAAATTGGCACAATTGTGATAGAGAGCCTAAATGTGCTTTTAAGAAATGCTTGCATTTTCTTTCAAGGTTTCTCGGACAATGAGATGCACTTTATGGTGAATTGATTTAAATGGCTGACGTAGAGCTGTCTTCTCTCTGCAGAAACAGAAGAAGCAGTAGCAGGTCTTTTTCACATGACTTTGTTCTCCTAGCTAGTGAACCCACTCAAACCTTCCCTCTGGAGCTGCTTCACATGAACCCTAGAACCAGGCATCACTGGAGAACTATGGCTATGCCGCTGTAGAACCAGGCATCACTGGAGAACAATGGCTCTGCAGCCGTAGAACCAGGCATCACTGGAGCACAGGGGCTCTGCAGCCGTAGAACCAGGCATCACTGGAGAACAATGGCTCTGCAGCCGTAGAACCAGGCATCACTGGAGAACAATGGCTCTGCAGCCGTAGAACCAGGCATCACTGGAGAACAATGGCTCTGCAGCCGTAGAACCAGGCATCACTGGAGAACAATGGCTCTGCCGCCGTAGAACCAGGCATCACTGCACACTGACCCTAACTGCCCTGTTGAAGGCTTGGGATATTTTCTTTTCTCCTTGTCCTTTTCAGCGTGGTTCCAGGCTCAGCAACTACAGTGAATGCGTGACCAGGACAGTGCAGTAGGCTACAGCTGGGCTGGCCTCAGTAGTATGAAAAAGGGCATTAGTGTGTCATGGATGATGCTTCTGTGCCTCAACTCTTTACCTGATAGGTTGCAACCTAGAAGGGTGAACAGATTCATATTTTGCCGTCAAGGGAAAAGCTGCACTGTTACCGTTCACAGACACAAAACAGCCAGCTTTACACAACGGTTGACTGCATGACTGTTGAGCTGCAATGACTGTTGGAGGTCGACTGTATGATGTCCTTCATCATACGCTTGTTTGTATATCGTTGTATTTTCCATTTGTGTGACTGTTCTTGTCTATCAGTCTATTAGTCTTTTGTTACTTGCCATGTTACTTGTTGTTATTGTTGTTGTTGTGGACCCCAGGAAGAGGAACAGATGCTTCTGCAGAAGCTGACAGAGATTTAAAAAAAAATAAACAAAATAAACAAATGAATCAAACCAGACATATTATGTTGTTGTGCGAAACACCTCAATTACTACGTACATTTAGAAGAGTCACTGGGAAGGTATGCGGATCGGAACACACACAGTGAAATGTTTCAGACAATGATCCGCATGGACAGGAAGTATCTCTGTCTCCTACGCCGCGTCTCTCTCTATGCCCTGCAGTGACACCACTGACCCCAGAAGCATATCTCCCACATGCAGGTCTGCATCTGATATGGCACACTACACCCTATTACCTAAGTAGGCACCTGGTCAAAAGTTCTAGACTATATTAGGGTTCTATTTTGCACACAGCCTCAGTCTAGCTTTACAGTGTCTGTCTGGGTCAATCACGTGACGTCTACATAGTGTCTGGATAAAATATTTTCCAAAATTCGACAACTAATATATACAAATGCTGTGTCATGTAACCTTTTGCTTTTATTGAGTCCTAAAAGTGTTCAAAGTGAAATGTAATTAAAGCGGTCACTAGGGCAACAGTCCGAAGGACCACTTTTTTTTTTTTTTACCTTTATATAACTAGACAAGTCAGTTAAGAACAAATTATTATTTTACAATGATGGCCTACCCCGGCCAAAACCCGGACGACGTTGGGCCAATTGTGCGCCGCCCTATGGGACTCCCGATCACGGCCGGTTGTGATACAGCCTGGAATCGAACCAGGGTCTGTAGTGACGCCTCTAGCACTGAAATACATAGCTTTAGACCGTTGCAACACTCGGGATCCCCAAATACAATCCATATACATGTTAAACGGTCCAAAGCTTATTCTGCAATTATTTAATGTTCTAATCCACAATACTGCTATATGGGTACGACATTAAGTCACCATTTTGGATCAAATCACATGATGATACTCATGTGACAGGATGTGACGTCATGAAGACGCCCATGAGAGACCCTCTGGTTGAGAAGAAAGGTTAGAAAGTCTCTCGTAAATGTTCGATAAGTTTATATTTCCACTCCCTGTCAGGTTTTTCCCCCCAACAAAAATCTCAGAATTCGGTAAAACCACTGAAAACCAATATAAATTTAGAATTATCTGAAAACCTTATATATTTTTATTTCAATACGTTTAACCTGTTGGGGGTAGGGGGCAGTATTTGCACGGCCAGATAAAAAACGTACCCGATTTAATCTGGTTATTACTACTGCCCAGAAACTAGAATATGCATATAATTATTGGCTTTGGATAGAAAACACCCTAAAGTTTCTAAAACTGTTTGAATGGTGTCTGTGAGTATAACAGAACTCATATGGCAGGCAAAAACCTGAGAAGATTCCTTACAGGAAGTGGCCTGTCTGACAATTTCTTGGGCTTCTTCACTCTCTTCATTGAAAACTGAGGATCTCTGCTGTAACGTGACACTTCCTACGGCTCCCATAGGCTCTCAGAAGGCGGGAAAAAGCTGAATGATGTCTTTGGAGCCCCTGGCTGAAAAACATTAGCGCCTTTGGTAAGTGGTCGATCAGAGGACAATCAGACTGAGGCGCAGCACGAGGCGACCCCATGTTTTTATTTTCTCTGTCTTTGAACTAAAACAGGGTTTCCCGGTCGGAATATTATCGCTTTTTTTACGAGAAAAATGGCACAAAAATTGATTTTAAACAGCGGTTGACATGCTTCCAAATACGGTAATGGAATATTTTAAAAAAAATTGTCACGAAACGCGTCGGGCGCGTCACCCTTCTTTACCCTTCGGATAGTGTCTTGAACGCACGAACAAAACAGAGGATATTTGAACATAACTATGGATTATTTTGAACCAAACCAACATTTGTTATTGAAGTAGAAGTCCTGGGAGTGCATTCTGACGAAGAACAGCAAAGGTAATCAAATTTTTCTTATAGTAAATCTGACTTTGGTGAGGGCTAAACTTGGTGGGTGTCTAAATAGCTAGCCCGTGATGGCTGGGCTATCTACTCAGAATATTGCAAAATGTGCTTTCACCGAAAAGCTATTTTAAAATCGGACATAGCGATTGCATAAAGGAGTTCTGTATCTATAATTCTTAAAATAATTGTTATGTTTTTTGTGAACGTTTATCGTGAGTAATTTAGTAAATTCACCGGAAGTGTTCGGTGGGAATGCTAGTTCTGAACGTTACATGCTAATGTAAAAAGCTGGTTTTTGATATAAATATGAACTTGATTGAACAAAACATGCATGTATTGTATAACATAATGTCCTAGGATTGTCATCTGCTGAAGATCATCAAAGGTTAGTGCTGCATTTAGCTGTGGTTTGGGTTTATGTGACATTATATGCTAGCTTGAAAAATGGGTGTCTGATTATTTCTGGCTGGGTACTCTGCTGACATAATCTAATGTTTTGCTTCCGTTGTAAAGCCTTTTTGAAATCGGACAGTGTGGTTAGATTAACGAGAGTCTTGTCTTTAAAATGGTGTAAAATAGTCATATGTTTGAGAAATTGAAGTAATAGCATTTCTAAGGTATTTGAATAACGCGCCACGGGATTCCACTGGCTGTTGAGTAGGTGGGACGATTTCGCCAGTCCTACAACACCATCCAACACCGCCAGTCCAACAACACCATCCAACACCGCCAGTCCTACAACACCATCCAACACCGCCAGTCCTACAACACCATCCAACACTGCCAGTCCAACAACACCATCTAACACCGCCAGTCTAACAACACCATCTAACACCGCCAGTCCAACAACACCATCCAACACCGCCAGTCAAACAACACCATCTAACACCACCAGTCCTACAACACCATCCAACACCGCCAGTCCTACAACACCATCTAACACCGCCAGTCCAACAACACCATCCAACACCGCCAGTCCAACAACCCCATCCAACACCGCCAGTCCAACAACACCATCCAACACCGCCAGTCCAACAACACCATCCAACACCACCAGTCCTACAACACCATCCGACACCACCAGTCCTACAACACCATCCAACACCACCAGTCCTACAACACCATCCAACACCGCCAGTCCAACAACACCATCTAACACCGCCAGTCCTACAACACCATCCAACACCGCCAGTCCAACAACACCATCCAACACCACCAGTCCTACAACACCATCCAACACCGCCAGTCCAACAACACCATCCAACACCGCCAGTCCAACAACACCATCCAACACCGCCAGTCCAACAACACCATCCAACACCACCAGTCCTACAACACCATCTAACACCGCCAGTCCTACAACACCATCCAACACCGCCAGTCCAACAACACCATCTAACACCACCAGTCCAACAACACCATCCAACACCGCCAGTCCATCAACACCATTTAACACCGCCAGTCCTACAACACCATCCAACACCGCCAGTCCTACAACACCATCCAACACCGCCAGTCCAACAACACCATCCAACACCGCCAGTCCTACAACACCTCTTCCCCCCAAGCGAGTGAAACAGCGCCCCTCTGTCTTACTATATGAAGCCTATATATCTGATTCATGCCACAGTCTTTTTGACACAGACAGCATCAGATACATGGGATACACATACATGTCCTCTGCCTTGATGACGATTGCATTATTATCAGCTAACTGTAAAGTTTGGTGGAGGAGGAATAATGATCTGAGGCTGTTTTTCATGGTTTGGGCCCCTTAGTTCCAGTGAAGGGAAATCTAAACACTACATCATACAATGACATTCTAGATGATTCTGTGCTTCCAACTTTGTGGCAACAGTTTGGGGAAGGCCCTTTCCTGTTTCTTCGGTGTGGAAGAACTTGACTGGTCTGCACAGAGCCCTGACCTCAACCCCATCAAACACCTTTGGGATGAATTAGAACGCCGACTGCGAGCCAGGCCTAATCGCCCAACATCAGTACCCGACCTCACTAATGCTCTTGTGGCTGAATGGAAGCAAGTTTCTGCAGCAATGTTCCAACATCTAGTGGAAGCTGTTATAGCAGCAAAGGGGGGACTAACTCCGTATTAATGTCCATGATTTTGGAATGAGATGATATATATATATATATATATATATATATATATCACAGGAGGTTGGTGGCACATTAATTGGGGAGGACGGGCTCGTGGTAATGGCTGGAGCGGTATAAGTGGATTAGTATCAAATACATCAAACACATTTACTGCGTTCCAGCCAGTATTATTCAATTTTTTTTTTATGCCCAGCTCACGAGGCCCCTTGATGATGTCATTTCCTCTTCTGCCTAATGCTACAGCACCTTCAGAAAGTATTCACACCACTTTACTTTTTCCACATTTTGTTATGTTACAGTCTGAATTTGGAATGGATTAAATTGAGAATTTGTGTCACTGGCCTTTGAGAATTTGTGTCACACAATACCCCGATAATGTCAATGTGGAATTATGTTTTTAGAAATGTTTACAAATGAATTAAAAATGAAAAGCTGAAATGTCTCGAGTCAATAAGTATTCAACCCCTTTGTAATGGCCTACATAAGTTCAGGAGTAAAAATGTGCTTAACAACTTATATAATAAGTTGCATGAACTCAATAATAATAATAATAGTGTTTAACATGATTTTTGAATGACTACTTCATCTCTGTACCCCACACATACAATTATCTACTGTATAAGGACCCTCAGTCCAGCAGTGAATTTCAAACACAGATTCAACCACAAAGACCAGGGAGGTTTTCCAATGCCTATAGGTAGATGGGTAAAAAAAAAACAGATATTGAATATCTCTTTGAGCATAGTGAAGATATTCATTACACTTTGGATGGTGTATCTATTCACCCAGTCACTACAAAGATACAGGCGTCCTTCCTAACTCAGTTGCCGGAGAGGAAGGAAACCACTCAGGGATTTCACCATGAGGCCAATGGTGATTTTACAACAGTTACAGAGTTTAATGGCTGTGATAGGACAAAACTGAGGATGGATAAACACCATTGTAGTTACTCCACAATACTAACCTAATTGACAGAGTGAAAAGAAGGAAGTCTGTACAGAATAAAAATATTCCAAAACAAGCTTCCTGTTTGCAATAAGGCAATAAAGTAAAACTGCAAAAAATGTGGCAAATAAAATAACTTTTTGTCCTGAATACAAAGTGTTATGTTTGGGTCAAATCCAACACAACCAACCCATCACTGAGTACCACTCTTCATATTTTCAAGCATAGTGGTGGCTGCATCATGTTATGGGTATGCTTGTAATTGTTACAAGTTTTTCAGGATAAAAAAATAAACGGAATAGAGGTAGACACTGGGAGATGAATTCACCTGTCAGCAGGACAAGAGTTGGTTACCAAGACGACATTGAATGTTGGCCGAGTTACAGTTTTGACTTAAATCTACTTAAAAATCTATGGCAAGACTTGAAAATGGTTGTCTAGCAATGATCAACAACCAATTTGACAGAGCTTGAAGAATTTTGAAAATAATAAGGGGCAAATATTGCACAATCCCGGTGTTGAAGACTCTCAGAGACTTAACCAGACAGACTCACAGCTGTAATCGCTGCCAAAGGTGCTTCAACAAAGTATTGTGTCAGGGATGTGAATACTTATGTAAATTATATAATTCTGTATTTCATTTTCATAACATTTTCATAACATTTCTTAAAACATGTTTTCACTTTGTCACTATGGGGTATTGTGTGTAGATGAGTGAGAAAAAATTAAATATTGAATCCATTTTGAATACAGGCTGTAACACAACAAAATATGGAATACATTCTGGCACTGTAAGTCCGCCATTGGCCACCATATCGGATTCCCTGAGACACGATGAGAGTGCCGTATAGGCTCAACCTGGAGCTTGTCCTAAGAGATGTCAAGAATAAGAATCCACACATTACAACACTCCACGTGATGAGTAATGGTCCGGTCACCTAGAAACAAGAAGAACTCAGCACTGTGACATTTTCTACGAATTCAAACAAATCCGTATCATCGTTAATTCAATTTAGACTTACAAATGAGTAAAAACCCAGTCTCAGACTTGGATAACACTGGTGACCCCTTCAGTCTCCACAGAGTTGGGTAAAGCTGATTTTAGTTTTTTTTGTTGTGTCCTTTATGTGGAACGACTTCCAGAGCTGAAATGAGATGTTCTGATCTCCCATTGGTCAGTTCAGAGTGATGATCAGATACTATGTTGATGAATGTGTGAGTTTTACTTAATTTGTTTTGTAATGTTGTATATTGTATATTGTATGTGTATCATGTACACTGCACAACAAATATCAACACAACATGCAAGAGTTACAGTTCATATAATGAAATGAGATATTTTATTACCTTGAAAATGCAGAGAGAAGCTCAGTCTGTAAAAGAACATTTCATTTTTGTTAAATTTCATAAGGTTTTCATTTCCCTAACAGAAGTTATAGTTGACAGTCATTCAAAATGGAGGGGTCGATATTCAGAAAGATATCAATAGAAATTCAATACTAGAAGTTCAATACTACCATATATATATATATATATATTGTTTCAAATATTCAACCTCTAGTATTGAACTTCTATTCACATATTTTGATATATAATATATATATTGTTTCAAATATTCAACCTCTAGTATTGAACTACTATTCACATATTTTGATATATATACTGCTCAAAAAAATAAAGGGAACACTTAAACAACACAATGTAACTCCAAGTCAATCACACTTCTGTGAAATCAAACTGTCCACTTAGGAAGCAACACTGATTGACAATAAATTTCACATGCTGTTGTGCAAATGGAATAGACAACAGGTGGAAATTATAGGCAATTAGCAAGACACCCCCAATAAAGGAGTGGTTCTGCAGGTGGTGACCACAGACCACTTCTCAGTTCCTATGCTTCCTGGCTGATGTTTTGGTCACTTTTGAATGCTGGCGGTGCTTTCACTCTAGTGGTAGCATGAGACCGAGTCTACAACCCACACAAGTGGCTCAGGTAGTGCAGCTCATCCAGGATGGCACATCAATGCGAGCTGTGGCAAGAAGGTTTGCTGTGTCTGTCAGCGTAGTGTCCAGAGCATGGAGGCGCTACCAGGAGACAGGCCAGTACATCAGGAGACGTGGAGGAGGCCGTAGGAGGGCAACAACCCAGCAGCAGGACCGCTACCTCCGCCTTTGTGCAAGGAGGAGCAGGAGGAGCACTGCCAGAGCCCTGCGAAATGACCTCCAGCAGGCCACAAATGTGCATGTGTCTGCTCAAACAGTCAGAAACAGACTCCATGAGGGTGGTATGAGGGCCAAACGCCCACAGGTGGGGGTTGTGCTTACAGCCCAACACCGTGCAGGACGTTTGGCATTTGCCAGAGAACACCAAGATTGGCAAATTCGCCACTGGCGCCCTGTGCTCTTCACAGATGAAAGCAGGTTCACACTGAGCACATGTGACAGACGTGACAGAGTCTGGAGACGCCGTGGAGAACGTTCTGCTGCCTGCAACATCCTCCAGCATGACCGGTTTGGCGGTGGGTCAGTCATGGTGTGGGGTGGCATTTCTTTGGGGGGCCGCACAGCCCTCCATGTGCTCGCCAGAGGTAGCCTGACTGCCATTAGGTACCGAGATGAGATCCTCAGACCCCTTGTGAGACCATATGGTGGTGCGATTGGCCCTGGGTTCCTCCTAATGCAAGACAATGCTAGACCTCATGTGGCTGGAGTGTGTCAGCAGTTCCTGCAAGAGGAAGGCATTGATGCTATGGACTGGCCCGCCCGTTCCCAGACCTGAATCCAATTGAGCACATCTGGGACATCATGTCTCGCTCCATCCACCAACGCCACGTTGCACCACAGACTGTCCAGGAGTTGGCGGATGCTTTAGTCCAGGTCTGGGAGGAGATCCCTCAGGAGACCATCCGCCACCTCATCAGGAGCATGCCCAGGCGTTGTAGGGAGGTCATACAGGCACGTGGAGGCCACACACACTACGGAGCCTCATTTTGACTTGTTTTAAGGACATTACATCAAAGTTGGATCAGCCTGTAGTGTGGTTTCCACTTTAATTTTGAGTGTGACTCCAAATCCAGACCTCCATGGGTTGATAAATTGGATTTCCATTGATTATTTTTGTGTGATTTTGTTGTCAGCACATTCAACTATGTAAAGAAAAAAGTATTTAATAAGATTATTTCTTTCATTCAGATCTAGGATGTGTTGTTTAAGTGTTTCCTTTATTTTTTTGAGCAGTGTATATATATATATATATTCCTATTTTACTATTATTTTCTTTAAATAATGCTCCGAAAACAAATTATTTCCAGAGCATTCATGGTCGCACTTTTTTTTAAAAGGAAAATTTAACAATCTTATAAAAAAATTGGATTTTTAACAATAATTTATTGCAACAAACCTAGAATGTGCGTAGGTAATACTCAAGGGAACAGAAAAAGTATTTCACACTTTAAATATGTATCTTTTCAAAAAAAGAAAAAACTTTTGAGAACCTTTTTCTTCATTGACCCGGCTAGCTGTCTCTCTCACTCAGCTAAAACGCACCGGCCCAGCAGCATATCCCTCATCCCCTTCTACATGCAGCACTGTTCAGTAATGGCATCCCTCTATAAATAACACATGAGGAGTGGCAAGGCCCAGCTCTTTTACATGTCTCATCATATTACTACTATCTCCTTGACTTACCTGACACGGTCAGCACTGTCAGAACGAACAGCTTCTCACTCCGCTCTGCTCTCATCCCCATATCCTCCGGAGATATCTACTACCGAAGGGCAATGTGTACAGTATTGAGTACATAGCCTACTATACATCAGCGGTTCTCAACTACCTAGAAGCACATGAGGAGGGTGTCCTTCAGGAGGGGGTTCTCCAGGAGGGGGTTCTCCACGAGGGGGTTCTCCAGGAGGGGGTTCTCCAGGAGGGGGTTCTCCACGAGGGGGTTCTTCATGAGGGGGTTCTTCAGCAGGGGGTTCCAGGAGGGGGTTCTTCAGGAGGGGGTTCTTCAGGAGGGGGTTCTTCAGGAGGGGGTTTCATGAGGGGGTTCTTCAGCAGGGGGTTTCATGAGGGGGTTCTTCACGAGGGGGTTCTTCAGGAGGGGGTTCTTCAGGGGGGGGTCCTTCAGGAGGAGGTTCTTCAGGATAGGGTCCCTCAGGAGGGGGTCCTTCAGGAGGGGGTTCTTCAGGAGGGGAGGTTTCATGAGGGGGTCCTCCAGGTGGGGGTCCTTCAGGGGTACTCCAGGTGGGGGTCCTTGAGGGGTACTCCAGGTGGGGGTCCTTCAGGGGTACTCCAGGTGGGGGTCCTTCAGGGGTACTTCAGGAGGGGGTCCTTCAGGGGTACTCCAGGTGGGGGTCCTTCAGGGGTACTCCAGGTGGGGGTCCTTCAGGGGTACTCCAGGCAGAGCAAAATGTACTTGGTGGTACAGTAACCGAAAAAGTTTGAGAACCACAGCTATAGACGAATGAACCTTCGTCTTTTCCCTCACATTCCATTATTATAACATGCGGTGCCCTGTCTAGTAGCTCTTTTCGTCACAGTATGAGTCAACATTGTAAGCAGGTGGTTGCGGTTCATAGAAATAGGTATGTCTAGAACGGACATTCCTGGTCATTCTATTAACATGGTTGCAGTGTGGCTTCCCGCTACTAGTCTATTGACTCATTCGTTGGTTTCGTTCATTGACTCAGCCCTTCAGCAGCTTGCTGAGTGTTAACCATCAGGCCAAGTTCAATCTCAATAGTCTTCAATCAAAGCAAGGTGTTAAAGTGCCCCTGGAATCACTGACTCTTGTACGGATCGTCTGTACGGCTGATTTTGCAGACGTTTCAAGTTGTTTTCCCTCCAGCAGTACATCTTTTTATGGGGGGGGGGCAGTTGTTCTACTAATCCTACTCACTGTACTGTCATGGTGTACATTTGTCCTTGATTAATCTGTTTTCTCCAGTAGAGAGAGAGACGTAAAAATGTCCAGCTTGGATCCTGACGTTTCATGATTTACTTTCTCAGCACAGCCACGGGGCCGAGAGATAGCGGTCCTCTCCGTATCGTCACGGTTACTGTAACACCCTCTTGTCCTTGGTGGTTCTGTACTGTCCAGTCGAAAAGGTTTACGCGACTTCTAGACCCCGTAAGCATGACTAATTATGCAAACGTTGTGATTTTTGTATTGCAGTTTTTTTGGTGTAATTATTTTTATTTTTTTTGACACACAACTGCTAGTGGCCAATTAATTACTTGTATAAGCCTCACTGCATGTTACTATAATACACTTGTCCTTAAAAAATCTGGACAAGCTCTCCAAGCTAACATGACAGGTATTTTCAGACAGATACCTTCAGTGGACAGAAAGCTAGTAATTTCTGTCTTAAACAAAGTTTACATATCACTATGGGTCTACTATTATAGAGGGTTACATATCACTATGGGTCTACTATTATAGAGGGTTACATATCACTATGGGTCTACTATTATAGAGGGTTACATATCACTATGGGTCTACTATTATAGAGGTTTACATATCACTATGTAGGTCTACTATTATAGAGGGTTACATATCACTATGTAGGTCTACTATTATAGAGGGTTACATATCACTATGTAGGTCTACTATTATAGAGGGTTACATATCACTATGGGTCTACTATTATAGAGGGTTACATATCACTATGGGGCTACTATTATAGAGGTTTACATATCACTATGTAGGTCTACTATTATAGAGGTTTACATATCACTATGGGTCTACTATTATAGAGGGTTACATATCACTATGGGTCTACTATTATAGAGGGTTACATATCACTATGGGTCTACTATTATAGAGGTTTACATATCACTATGGGTCTACTATTATAGAGGGTTACATATCACTATGGGTCTACTATTATAGAGGTTTACATATCACTATGGGTCTACTATTATAGAGGGTTACATATCACTATGTAGGTCTACTATTATAGAGGGTTACATATCACTATGTAGGTCTACTATTATAGAGGGTTACATATCACTATGGGTCTACTATTATAGAGGTTTACATATCACTATGTAGGTCTACTATTATAGAGGGTTACATATCACTATGGGTCTACTATTATAGAGGTTTACATATCACTATGGGTCTACTATTATAGAGGGTTACATATCACTATGGGTCTACTATTATAGAGGTTTACATATCACTATGTAGGTCTACTATTATAGAGGGTTACATATCACTATGGGGCTACTATTATAGAGGGTTACATATCACTATGGGTCTACTATTATAGAGGTTTACATATCACTATGTAGGTCTACTATTATAGAGGGTTACATATCACTATGGGTCTACTATTATAGAGGGTTACATATCACTATGGGTCTACTATTATAGAGGTTTACATATCCCTATGTAGGTCTACTATTATAGAGGGTTACATATCACTATGGGTCTACTATTATAGAGGGTTACATATCACTATGGGTCTACTATTATAGAGGTTTACATATCACTATGGGTCTACTATTATAGAGGGTTACATATCACTATGTAGGTCTACTATTATAGAGGGTTACATATCACTATGTGTCTACTATTATAGAGGGTTACATATCACTATGGGTCTACTATTATAGAGGGTTACATATCACTATGGGTCTACTATTATAGAGGGTTACATATCACTATGGGTCTACTATTATAGAGGGTTACATATCACTATGTAGGTCTACTATTATAGAGGGTTACATATCACTATGGGTCTACTATTATAGAGGGTTACATATCACTATGGGTCTACTATTATAGAGGTTTACAAATCACTATGTAGGTCTACTATTATAGAGGGTTACATATCACTATGGGTCTACTATTATAGAGGGTTACATATCACTATGGGTCTACTATTATAGAGGGTTACATATCACTATGGGTCTACTATTATAGAGGGTTACATATCACTATGTAGGTCTACTATTATAGAGGGTTACATATCACTATGGGTCTACTATTATAGAGGGTTACATATCACTATGTAGGTCTACTATTATAGAGGGTTACATATCACTATGTAGGTCTACTATTATAGAGGGTTACATATCACTATGTGGGTCTACTATTATAGAGGGTTACATATCACTATGGGTCTACTATTATAGAGGGTTACATATCACTATGTAGGTCTACTATTATAGAGGGTTACATATCACTATGGGTCTACTATTATAGAGGGTTACATATCACTATGGGTCTACTATTATAGAGGGTTACATATCACTATGGGTCTACTATTATAGAGGGTTACATATCACTATGGGTCTACTATTATAGAGGGTTACATATCACTATGGGTCTACTATTATAGAGGGTTACATATCACTATGGGTCTACTATTATAGAGGGTTACATATCACTATGGGTCTACTATTATAGAGGGTTACATATCACTATGGGTCTACTATTATAGAGGGTTACATATCACTATGTAGGTCTACTATTATAGAGGGTTACATATCACTATGGGTCTACTATTATAGAGGGTTACATATCACTATGGGTCTACTATTATAGAGGTTTACATATCACTATGGGTCTACTATTATAGAGGGTTACATATCACTATGGGTCTACTATTATAGAGGGTTACATATCACTATGGGTCTACTATTATAGAGGGTTACATATCACTATGGGTCTACTATTATAGAGGGTTACATATCACTATGGGTCTACTATTATAGAGGGTTACATATCACTATGGGTCTACTATTATAGAGGGTTACATATCACTATGGGTCTACTATTATAGAGGGTTACATATCACTATGGGTCTACTATTATAGAGGTTTACATATGTGACGACCCTCCCACTCTGTCTGCCGTATTCTCTCTTGTTTTTGTTTCTTTATTAGGAGGCCGGTGGGCGGAGTTGGAAGGGTCGTCAGAGAAATGGGAAACACCTGGGCTCAGGTGTTTCCCAGGATAAATGGACCTCTTCCCCATTCATGAAGGAGACTCTCTCCACACAGACACCTTATTGTTTTTGGTTGTGTCGTTTTGTGGTTTTCTTGGTTATTTGCTTTGGCACCTTTCAACACTCTGCATTATTACATTCAAGTATGCAACACACTCACTTACACTACTGATTACTGATTACACATGCCATTGTTATCTTCTTAGTTGCTTTATTTAATAAATATATATTTTTTATACACCTTGTCTCCACGTTGTCTCCCTTTTGTTACGAACCCTGAGCCGGTTCGTAACAAGTGGGGGCTCATCCAGGATTTTGAACGGATTGTGTTTGGGAGAAAACGTGGAGGTATGTTAAATTCCGTAGGTACTTTGTTTGTATATTTTGTTAGTTTGAGTTTGGTGCTCAGTACTGGTTGCCTTTGTTGGTTTTGTTTGTGTGCTGTGTTGGAGAGAGTACATTGGTTAGTTTCCAGGCCTCTGCCCAGCCTGGAAACACTTGTTCTACTCGCTGTGGGAACATTGGTCTGAGGTGAGTACAATCAGCTGTGTACCTCGGTGGGAGATTTGGATAGGGTAGTGAAACTTACTACCGGAGCTATAGCCTTTTTCCCCTGATAGGCTTAGCGACGTGTTTCATTGTTGGAATATGTTGGGCATTGTTAAAGTTTGTTATTTTTGTGTGGTGTCTGTGGACTGAGCAGTTGTCTCGGGAGCACATCCGTGGCTTGGTGGAATCTACCAGCGTGCTGGGGGGTTACTTCCTCGCCAGCGGGCTAAAGTGCATAATTACCCACCGCAAATCTGCATGAAGACTAGGGTTGAGTTATTGTAGGTTTGGGGAAGCTCCATATCTCATCTCTTTTCTGTGGTACCAGTGTGATTGTTATTTTTCTTGTTGTGGTCTGGGGTGCTCAGAGGGGTTGAGTGAGATTTTTTTTTTCTCTCTCTCTGACTATGGCGTCTAATGTAGACGAGTTCATTCGCTTTCCATCAGAGGAACTGTTAGACTTATGTACTAAAGAACAGCTGTTGAAGGTTGCTGAACACTACAAAATTGAAATTAGTGATAAACGTCTAAAAAATTCCATTAGGTTAATATTGAAGGCCAATCTGATGGAGAGTGGTATTCTTGACGTTACCACTGGGGCAGTCTCTGTTGAGGACTCGCCGTCTCCCCGATATGTCACAATTACCGCCCCATCGGTTAGTCCTAGTAATCTTCTTTTTGAACAGCAGAAAGAGCTGCTTCTGTTACAGCAAGAGCACGATCGTGTAAAATATGAAAAGGAGTTGGAATTTAAACAGGATAAGGAGCGTGCTGATCAGTTAAAATATGAAAAGGAATTGGAATTTAAACAGGATATGGAGCGTGCAGATCGGTTGAAATATGAAAAGGAATTGGCTGCTGATCAGTTAAAACATGAGAAAGAATTGGCTGCTGATCAGTTAAAACATGAAAAGGAATTGGAATTTAAACAGGATATCGAGCGTGCTAAAATCAAGCTGCAACAAGAGCGACTAGAGTTGGTTAGGGAAGGAAAGCTCTCAGGAGAGAGTTTGCTCTGGGAAGGTGACCCAGAATTACTTAGGAATCGTTCCTCTTTTGGTCGTGCCCCGGACACATTTGACATTGTTGGGAATTTACGGTTGTTGCCTCAGTTTAATGAAAAGGATCCTGAGACATTCTTTTTGTTGTTTGAGCGTGTTGCTAACGCTAGGAGTTGGCCTGATTCTGATCGCGCTTTGATGTTGCAATGTGTGCTGACTGGTAAAGCGCAGGAAGCATATTCAGCTCTTAGTGTAGCCGACAGTGTCATTTATGATAAGGTTAAAACGGCGGTGTTACAGATTTACGAATTGGTTCCTGAGGCTTACCGCCAACGATTTAGAACTTTAAAAAGGGATGATAAACAAACTCATGTTGAGTTTGTGCGACAATTATCTTCACAGTTTAATCGCTGGTGTTCCGCCTCTGCAGTTATGACTTTCCAAGGGCTGTGTGAGCTGATTATGTTAGAGCAATTTAAGGACACAGTCCCTGATCGTATAGCCACGTA
Source organism: Salmo trutta (assembly GCF_901001165.1). Classification (NCBI taxonomy): domain Eukaryota; kingdom Metazoa; phylum Chordata; class Actinopteri; order Salmoniformes; family Salmonidae; genus Salmo; species Salmo trutta. Next base: position 13,946 of record NW_021822338.1, on the reverse strand, counting down.
TATTAACGAACGGAAAGTTAAAACTGTCGCTGAAGCTGCGGTTTTGGCAGATGAATATGTTTTGACTCACAAAACTGTTTTTGTAGAGCCCCGTATACGGAGTGAGTGGAGACGTTCGGAGAGATTTGGACCTCGGTCACCGAGATACTCTGGTTCACGGACAGAGTTTTATTCAACTAGGGTTGAGCCTGACTCCCGTGGTAAAACTGACTTTGGTCAAGAGTGTCACTACTGTAAAAGCTCAGGTCATTGGAAAAACGAATGTCCGGTTCTTGGGTCTAGGGATAAGTTCAGTACAGGTACTTATGTTAACTCTAAGCCTACGGCGTTAGCTGCGCCTGTTCCACATCAGTTCACTCCTGACACATTGTCTCATGCCCGGGGGCAGGTGAAAGTCCATATTGATCCAGACTATTTACCTTTCATTACGGAGGGTTTTGTGTCTCTGTTAGGAAGTAAGAACCTAGTGCCAGTGAAGATCCTAAGAGACACAGGTGCCTCTGAATCATTTGTGTTGGAATCTCTGTTACCCTTCTCTGCGGAGACTGATTCAGGGAATAGCGTGCTAATTAGGGGAATAGGTTTGAACACTCTGTCAGTTCCATTGCATAGATTAATGTTGGATTGTGGACTGGTGAAAGGTGAGGTTGTTGTGGGGGTGCGTCCTTCATTGCCTATTGAGGGTATTGACGTTATCCTTGGGAATAACTTGGCTGGTGAGCGTGTGTGGCCTGTTGTGTCTCCAGCTCTAGTGGTTTCCACTACACCGGTAATTGTAGGGATTCCTGATGAGAGTGCGCAGAGTTTCCCAGAGGTGTTCTCTGCGTGTGCAGTGACGCGTTCTATGATCCATGGCGATCTAGTTACTGCGTCGGTAAATGAGAATACCACAAAGACGTCTATCACTGTTTTCCCCGTTATTCCGTTAACTGTACCCCGCTCCGATCTAATCGATGCGCAACGGACTGACCCCACATTAGAGAAGTTGCGTGACCAAATTGTGCCTGTGGAACAGTTGGGAGATGTTGCACATGGATATTTTCTCCAAGAGGATGTCCTGATGAGAAAGTGGATGTCTCATGGTAGTTGTTTTCTGGGGGAGGCGATTAGTCAGGTTGTTGTACCAGTTAAGCTTCGTGAGTTGGTTTTGACCACTTCTCACAATGATGTTGCTGGACATATGGGTGTGAGGAAAACCTACAATCGTATATTAAGACATTTCTTTTGGCCTAGATTGAAGAGAGATGTTTCTGAGTTTATCAAAACTTGTCACACCTGTCAATTAACTGGTAAACCTAATCAAGCTATTAAGCCGGTACCACTGTTTCCTATTCCGGTACTCAGCCAACCTTTTGAGTACCTGATTATTGATTGTGTTGGTCCTCTGCCTCGTTCTAAAAAAGGTAGTAATTACTTGTTGACTGTGATGTGTCAGACCACTAGGTTTCCGGCTGCTTATCCTCTCCGGTCTATCACGACTAAGTCTGTGTTAAAAGCTTTGACTCAGTTTTTCTCACTTTTTGGAATCCCTAAGGTCATTCAGAGTGATCAAGGATCAAATTTCACCTCTACTCTCTTTGGTCAGGTTTTACAACAGCTCCATATTAAACATAATTTGTCTAGCGCCTATCATGCGCAAAGTCAGGGAGCACTGGAACGTTTCCATCAAACACTTAAGTCTTTGTTGAGAGCTTATTGTACTGAGATGGATAAGGATTGGGAGGAGGGGTTGCCTTGGTTGCTGTTAGCCGCTAGGGAGGTTTCACAGGAGAGCACAGGTTTCAGTCCAAATGACCTTGTGTTTGGACATAGGGTGCGTGGACTTTTATCTGTTCTCCAGGATGATTGGAAGTCTCCCGAGCCTCCTCAGTCCTTGTTATCATATGTGTGTGATTTCCGGCGACGCTTGTATGCCGCTGGTGAAATGGCGAAAGAAAAGCTATCATCTTCACAGGAAAGGATGAAGGGCATATTTGATCGTCGAACTGAGCCTCGTCACTTTAGTCCAGGTGACCAGGTTCTTGCTCTGCTGCCAATTATTGGTTCTCCTTTTCAAGCCAAGTTTCAAGGTCCATATACAGTGGTGCGCCAGTACACTGAGCAGAATTATCTAGTTGCCACTCCAGAACGGAGAAAAGCACACCAACTGTGCCATGTAAATTTGTTAAAACCCTATTATGCACGTTCAACGGAGACTGAACAGTGGGAGTCTAAAGAGGACGGTAAACCTGTTCTTTTGGCTGATACCGTTACATCCTTTGGTTCTTCTCATGCTAGGTCTGTGCATGATGAGGAAGGTGTTCCTGGTCCCGACGATTGCATATTGCAAGGTAGATTGAAAAATTCAGAGACACTGGATGTTTTGGACAACCTTCTTAACCATCTACCTGTTGATGAGCGAAAAGAGATGGTTGATCTGATTCGGAAATTTCCAGAATTGTTTTCTGATATACCAACACGTACCAACTTGATAGAGCATGATATTGACATTGGGGATGCTGACCCTATTCGTCAGCGGTACTATAGAGTTTCTGCAGAGAAACTGCGTTGTCTGGATGCTGAGGTCAGCTATATGCTGGAGAGTAAGATAGCAGAGCCTTCTTTCTCCAGTTGGGCTTCTCCCTGTATATTGGTCAGTAAACCGGATGGAACAAACAGATTTTGTACGGACTACCGTAAGGTAAATGCTGTCACTAAGCCAGATTCATTTCCTCTTCCTCGAATGGAGGACTGCGTAGATAAAGTCGGAGCAGCTAAGTTTGTGAGCAAATTTGACCTGTTAAAGGGCTATTGGCAGGTGCCCCTAACGAGTAGGGCACGTGAAATCTCTGCCTTTATTACACCCTCTGGTCTGTACTCGTATTCAGTTATGAGTTTTGGCCTGCGTAATGCACCTGCCACTTTTCAGCGACTTATGAACAGGGTTGTTGCAGGGCTGGCCGGGTGCGCTGTTTATCTGGACGATGTAGTGATATATGCAGATACCTGGGAGGAACATCTGTCTCGTATTCAAGCCTTGTTTGAGCGGCTGGCTGCAGGTCACCTCACGATCAATTTGGCTAAATGTGAGTTTGCTCAGGCAACTGTTACATACCTTGGAAAGGTGGTTGGGCAGGGTGAAGTGCGTCCGGTTCGGGCTAAAGTGGTAGCTATTGATGCTTTTCCACCACCAACTACAAAAAAGGAACTTATGCGTTTCTTGGGAATGATTGGTTACTACCGTGGATTTTGTAGGAACTTTTCTACTGTGGTCGCTCCTTTGACAGAATTGTTGAAAGCTAAGGCTGTTTACGTATGGTCTTCTCATTGTCAACAGGCTTTTGAAGATGCAAAGAGGTTGCTTACCTCAACTCCGGTGCTGGCTGCTCCTCGTGTGGATTTGTCATTTACCTTGCAGGTGGATGCTAGTCATGTGGGGGCAGGTGCAGTTTTGCTGCAAGCAGATGTGTCTGGGGTTGAGAGGCCTGTTAGCTTCTTTTCCAGGAAATTTGACCGTTGTCAGTTGAACTACTCGGTCATTGAAAAAGAAGCGCTAGCACTCATTTGGGCGCTACAACACTTTGAAGTGTATGTTGGGTCGGGGGTAGTACCTATTGTGGTCTACACCGACCATAACCCTCTCACCTTTTTCAAGTCCATGATGTGTCCCAATCAGAGGATAATGAGATGGTGTTTATTTTTACAATCCTTCCATCTCGATGTGAGGCATATCCGGGGAACTGATAACGTGATTGCTGATGCGCTCTCTCGTGCGCCCTGTTCCTGAACATTTATGTGACTGACCGTTGTTTGGTGTTGTCGTGTTCTGTCGTTCCTGTCTGTACCTTCCTGGTCTCGTTTTCTTCTTTCCTCTTAAAAGTTGCTTCCTGTACACAAAGGTTGCTGAGGTCTGGGGAGAAGGAGGTTGGCTGGGGCGAGTGGAAGATGAACATGTAACCTATTGTAGATTTGGGACATGGAGGCTGATGCGTTGTTCCGGGGTCCTTGTTGGTCCCCGGTTTTATGGGGGGGGGTGTGACGACCCTCCCACTCTGTCTGCCGTATTCTCTCTTGTTTTTGTTTCTTTATTAGGAGGCCGGTGGGCGGAGTTGGAAGGGTCGTCAGAGAAATGGGAAACACCTGGGCTCAGGTGTTTCCCAGGATAAATGGACCTCTTCCCCATTCATGAAGGAGACTCTCTCCACACAGACACCTTATTGTTTTTGGTTGTGTCGTTTTGTGGTTTTCTTGGTTATTTGCTTTGGCACCTTTCAACACTCTGCATTATTACATTCAAGTATGCAACACACTCACTTACACTACTGATTACTGATTACACATGCCATTGTTATCTTCTTAGTTGCTTTATTTAATAAATATATATTTTTTATACACCTTGTCTCCACGTTGTCTCCCTTTTGTTACGAACCCTGAGCCGGTTCGTAACACATATCACTATGGGTCTACTATTATAGAGGGTTACATATCACTATGGGTCTACTATTATAGAGGTGTACTACAGTATCAACATCCTCCACGTGTTTCAACTTGAGTAGTGCAGTGTTTCTAGTGTTCCTCTGCGCCTAACCAATGCCTATTCTTTTGCTGACCTGGTTTTTGCTGAAGCAGGGCAGATTTCTCCCATGGCCAAGCCTGCCTACACGGCTTTAAAAAAATTGACTCAGTCGAAAAATGCAGGCAGACACACGAGGTCATTCACTAGATAAGGAGCAAATGTAGGAATTTGTCCTAGACATCGAACATTTACATAATTTGTGTGGAAGGTTTTGAACTTTGAATCCACAATGTAAGGGTGTTCCTTTTACTAACACAAACATACCTTTGCTTTGAGGTGAGACATTTTCACCTGGAAGCACAACTTTCCTTCTATATATTATTGAAATACATGAAGCTTTAAGGTTATTGCTGATATGGACTATAACACATAATTGTCTTAAATAGGTTAAGCGCCAGGAGCGTTAAATGTCCTGTCAGTGATGTGTGGCGTTAAAAACAGGCCTCTATGTCTCACTCAGCATTGAAGGGATTGGATTAATAGCCCATGTGATGATATATAGGTGTTCTGTACTAAGGCTGCATCTCTGTGACTGGCTAGAGCTGGCTGATCCATGTCATCATGGATAGGTGTTCTGTACTAAGGCTGCAGCTCTGTGACTGGCTAGAGCTGGCTGATCCATGTCATCATGGATAGGTGTTCTGTACTAAGGCTGCAGCTCTGTGACTGGCTAGAGCTGGCTGATCCATGTCATCATGGATAGGTGTTCTGTACTAAGGCTGCAGCTCTGTGACTGGCTAGAACTGGCTGATCCATGTCATCATGGATAGGTGTTCTGTACTAAGGCTGCAGCTCTGTGACTGGCTAGAGCTGGCTGATCCATGTCATCAAGGATAGGTGTTCTGTACTAAGGCTGCAGCTCTGTGACTGGCTAGAGCTGGCTGATCCATGTGATCATGGATAGGTGTTCTGTACTAAGGCTGCAGCTCCGTGACTGGCTAGAGATGGCTGATCCATGTGATCATGGATAGGTGTTCTGTACTAAGGCTGCAGCTTCGTGACTGGCTAGAGCTGGCTGATCCATGTCATCATGGATAGGTGTTCTGTACTAAGGCTGCAGCTCTGTGACTGGCTAGAGCTGGCTGATCCATGTCATCATGGATAGGTGTTCTGTACTAAGGCTGCAGCTCTGTGACTGGCTAGAGCTGGCTGATCCATGGCATCATGGATAGGTGTTCTGTACTAAGGCTGCAGCTCTGTGACTGGCTAGAGCTGGCTGATCCATGTGATCATGGATAGGTGTTCTGTACTAAGGCTGCAGCTCCGTGACTGGCTAGAACTGGCTGATCCATGTGATCATGGATAGGTGTTCTGTACTAAGGCTGCAGCTCTGTGACTGGCTAGAGCGGGCTGATCCATGTCATCATGGATAGGTGTTCTGTACTAAGGCTGCAGCTCTGTGACTGGCTAGAGCTGGCTGATCCATGTGATCATGGATAGGTGTTCTGTACTAAGGCTGCAGCTCTGTGACTGGCTGGAGCTGGCTGATCCATGTGATCATGGATAGGTGTTCTGTACTAAGGCTGCAGCTCTGTGACTGGCTGGAGCTGGCTGATCCATGTGATCATGGATAGGTGTTCTGTACTAAGGCTGCAGCTCTGTGACTGGCTAGAGCTGGCTGATCCATGTGATCATGGATAGGTGTTCTGTACTAAGGCTGCAGCTCTGTGACTGGCTGGAGCTGGCTGATCCATGTGATCATGGATAGGTGTTCTGTACTAAGGCTGCAGCTCTGTGACTGGCTAGAGCTGGCTGATCCATGTCATCATGGATAGGTGTTCTGTACTAAGGCTGCAGCTCTGTGACATTGTGAACCGGCTGCATTTTGATTATCTCCCATAGTTCACAGCAACATAGTGACTCAACCACATAAATGTCAAGTAAAGAGACTGTTGGCCTGATCTATTGGTTCAACATTTTCACATTTGGGACCAGGATAAAAGTACCAAAACAACTCAGTGTTTGTTTATATTTTGAATCTTGGAATTGAACTTATATATTGGCTGTTATATTTGTAAACCTCTATAATAGTAGACCCATAGTGATATGTAACCCTCTATAATAGTAGACACATAGTGATATGTAACCCTCTATAATAGTAGACCTACATAGTGATATGTAACCCTCTATAATAGTAGACCCATAGTGATATGTAACCCTCTATAATAGTAGACCTACATAGTGATATGTAACCCTCTATAATAGTAGACCCATAGTGATATGTAACCCTCTATAATAGTAGACCCATAGTGATATGTAAACCTCTATAATAGTAGACACATAGTGATATGTAACCCTCTGTAATAGCAGACCAACATAGGGATATGTTGACAAACAGGGAGTTGGATTAGACTTTAGCCTTGTTTGTGCTGCGGTCATATAAAGTTATCTAGTGCAGTCATTAGTCAAACCGAATTTAGAAGTAAACCAGCCGAAAAATATCTAGAATATACAGTCTGAGAAGAAGGATTCACATCAGCTTAAAGGAGCAAAGAATATACGAAGAGGTTCAAAGTATTGGTAATCCTTGTCTTTGAAAGGTATACCAAGCTCACTCACATTGCGGCGTCATCAAATAAATTGCCACATGCAGTGGAGTGGAAATAACGGAATATGGCGGTTTTAACACATTCACCCCAACCCACAGAGCACGGCAAACGAAGAGTGAGTTCATGAACTCTATCATTATTTAAATGGAAAGCAATTACTATGTTGCTACTGTAGTGTTTACAGTGTTACTACACAGTAATAACAACGTAAAGTGTAAAGCGAATGTAAAGTGAATGTAAAGTGTAAAGTGAATGTAAAGTGTAAAGTGAATGTAAAGTGTAAAGTGAATGTAAAGGGTCAACTTAATACAAAGTGTTACCAGGGAGACGTGAACCACGTGAGGTTCTGTATCCGGTACCTGCCTAATGTCTGTAAAACAGACCAGCTGGACCCACCATGTCATGGATGTTGTCTGGGTCCAGGACCTCTATACCAGGCGGTGTCAGAGGAAGGCCCTAAAAATTGCCGAAGACTCCAGCCACCCTAGTCATAAACTGTTCTCTATGCTACCGCACGGCAAGCGATACCGGAGTGCCCAGTTTAGGTCCAAAAGTCTTCTTAAACAGCTTCTACCCCCACCATGCCATGAATGTTGTCCAGTGAGCTGTGAAGCAGAGAATGGCCTATTTTATTTTTACTCTTTAATTATTTGTTATTTTTCAAATTTGTTCATGTTTATTTTTTATTTTTTTTACTTCATTTTATTTTAGTAAATACTTTCTTAAAATGTATTTTTCTTCAAACGGCATTGTTGGATAAGGGATTTCAGTCTTTCAGTTTTTATTGTTTGTAGCGGGGTGCGTAATTGGTGGCGGAGAAGTCAGGCGCAGGAGAGGAGAACTGGATAATAACTGATTTATTAAGCAAAACCAACGGCATCCAGAACAACAAAATAAATGGGCACAAAATAACCCGTCGTGCGCTCCAGGGGAACGTGCACAAGCACTACAATAAACAATCCCACACAAAGACATGGGGGGAACAGAGGGTTAAATACACAACAAGTAATTGAGGGAATTGAAACCATGTGTGAGGAAAAACAAGACAAAACAAATGGAAAATGAAAAGTGGATCGATGATGGCTAGAAGACCAGCGACGCCGAGCGCCGCCCGAACAAGGAGAGGACCCGACTTCGGCGGAAGTCATGACATTGTTATTCTTTTGTTTTTTTTATCCTCTTATGTTTTTGCAGTAAATATTTCTGTTTTTATTTTTATTTACGTTTTTTTTTCTGTGAAGCGCATTGCGTTTCATCCATGTCTGAAATGTGCTATATAAATAAAGCTTGATTTGATTTGAAAGCTTGATAGATATTAAAGTGAAACAGGTCCTAGTACCTACCCCTGTGGTACACCTTTCGTAATATTGAGGAAACTAGACTTGACACCATCAGAAAGCACACACTGTGTCCTGTCTGTCAGATAGTTCTTTAAACCATTTGCAAGACTCCTTGTCCATGCCCATTTCAGATCGTTTTTGAACGAGCAGGGAATGGGCAACTTTTTTCAAATGCCTTGGAAAGGTCTATAAACAGGGCAGCAGAAAAGGTCTGCTGAATGACAAGTATATTAAGGCAGGAAGTTGGGCCTTCGGGGGGAGGAAGTCCCAGCTAGACGCGGGAGCGGTATAGTTTTTTGACCATACAGACATACAAACAGGTCATCTTATGTATTTTTCATGTCAAGTAATCTATGCTTTAATTTGATTGGAGAATCATTTTTTTTTTTAGATATAAGAAGAATTAACCTTTTTGTTGCATCATATCCCTGGATCTCATTGAATGTTTTGGCCGCTTGGAAACTTTAAATGTGGACAGTATGCGTACGAAAGAACCCTGCTTTCAGGCTTGGGCAGTGGCTATGGTCAAGAGGAAAGGAAGCCACTACAGTTATTATTATTATTATCTCATTATATTATTTTATATTATTATTAGGTGAATTCCACGGGTCAACCGGTGTACTGCCATGACCAAAACAAACCCATGGTGAAGGCCGTGACAGTTCTGTGTTTCACCAGGTGTACCACCGGAGAACAGGGCTGTACTGCTACAATGCAACACTAAAGTCTCTAAATTCTGAAACATGCATGACACATTTTCTGTAATAAAGATTAAATGATAACAATACTATTCATATTTTTATTTGGATTCTTTAAAACACATACCACATTGAACAAAATACAAACTGGAACGTCCTTTTCATTCAAACATCCTTCCTTCCTTCCTTCCTTCCTTCCTTCCTTCCTTCCAATGCAGCATTAATCTAATTTTATTCCCCTACCTGACACCAATGTAGCGGTTTATTCCCCTGCCTGACGCCAACGTAGCGGTTTATTCCCCTGCCTGACGCCAATGTAGCGATGTAGGACCCCCAGTCTCTAGATCTCTAGATCACCCAAGGAGCCTGTCATTTTGGGATGCACACCACACTAGATCACCCAAGGAGACTGCCTCATCCACCTGGAACGCCCCACCCCCCTGCATGTGTAACGGCTCTCAAAGCTGATTGCTTCTGTTTTAGCAGCAATGCACCACTCAAGTCTACTCTGCAGGCAACTTGACAAAGGAGTAGCAGTGGGAGAGGAGAGGAGAGGAGAGGGGAGCAGAGGAGATGAGAGGAGAGGAGAGGGGAAGATAGCAGAGGACAGCAGAGGAGAGGACAGCAGGAGAGGCCAGCAGAGAACAGCAGAGGAGAGGAGGGGAGGTTAGAGCAGGGAGAGAGGGGTGCTTGGTGCTTGCACTATACTGCACCACCGTCCCATCTCACATTGGAACACCCTTCCCAGCTAATGTAAGACATCCCTGCTGCATGCGCTCTATTCCTCCTGCATACTCAGGGATACACAGTGTTATACACACACACACACAGACGTGCATGCGGTACACACGCATACCTGCAAAAAAACACACACACACACACACACCACACACACCACACACACACACACACACACACACACACACACACCACACACACACACACACACACACACACACACTCACCACACACACACACACACACACACACACGCGCACACACGCACACACACTCACACACACGTGAAGACATGCATTGTCGACGCACAAACACATAGAAGTGTATGCGGTACACACGCATACCTGCAAAAACACACACACACACACACACCACACACACCACACACCACACACACACACACACACACACACACCACACACACACACTCACCACACACACACACACACACACCACACACACACCACACACACACACACACACCACACACACACACACACACACACACACACACACCACACACCACACACACACACACACACACACACACACACACACAAACACACAACCTCAGTGGTTCAGTGCTCACTGCCCTCTACGGCCTGTTAAAGGTATCAGGTATCAGTAGTCTTCAACCATTTCATCAACTCCCTAGCAGTCCAGAGCAAACATAGAAATCCATGTTCAAAATGTATAATCTACACAAAAAACACACCGTACAGTAGGTGAGAGGAGTCATTTCTGTGTGGTTTTACTGCAATGCAGAATGGATCTATTTTCAGCATCATAATTGATTTAATTATGTTCCTAGAACAATGTATTTTACGTGTGAATTTCACAGCCAATTGAAAAACAAATACTCTGGAATGTCTTAATTTCCAGTCTTTTACGTCGTAGGTATATGTCATATTTTGAGAAACAATTGTCTGACTTGTGACACTAACAGGAACGTGTCTTGTTAGCTGGGCAAGCGAACAATCGCTGTTGATGAGTCAGTATACTCATTCCTAGAAGGAGAATGTACCTGAATACAGGTACCACAGGAACTACTATGGACAGCTGTTATGTACAGCCCCGTCGTGCCGTCAAATCTTTTCAAATCCTTTCTTCCACGTCCTTCGTAAAAAAACACCACGAACGTCACAAAAAATGGTTGGAGAGTGGAGACGGGGTGTTTTAGGTACATCACCTCAGTCACTGTTGTACATTGAACATCAGTGGGAGTTTCTAAAACAGAGAAATACAGTAATGAGCTAAAGGGGAAGGAACATTGCTGCTACTGTTCCTCGCTGTCCGACCAAGATGCATAAAGTGAGGAGGAAATTCAGCAATATAGTTTGGAGAACATAGTGTGTTTTACAGTAGTAGCCCACTGTAGAAATACAGTAGTAGCCCGCTGTAGAAATACAGTAGTAGCCCGCTGTAGAAATACAGTAGTAGCCCGCTGTAGAAATACAGTAGTAGCCCACTGTAGAAATACAGTAGTAGCCCGCTGTAGAAATACAGTAGTAGCCAGCTGTAGAAATACAGTAGTAGCCCGCTGTAGAAATACAGTAGTAGCCAGCTGTAGAAATACAGTAGTAGCCAGCTGTAGAAATACAGTAGTAGCCAGCTGTAGAAATACAGTAGTAGCCCACTGTACAAATACAGTACTAGCCCACTGTAGAAATAACGTAGTAGCCAGCTGTAGAAATAGAGTAGTAGCCCACTGTAGAAATACAGTAGTAGCCCGCTGTAGAAATACAGTAGTAGCCCACTGTACAAATACAGTAGTAGCCCACTGTACAAATACAGTAGTAGCCCACTGTAGAAATACAGTAGTAGCCAGCTGTAGAAATACAGTAGTAGCCCACTGTAGAAATACAGTAGTAGCGCGCTGTAGAAATACAGTAGTAGCCAGCTGTAGAAATACAGTAGTAGCCCACTGTAGAAATACAGTAGTAGCCAGCTGTAGAAATACAGTAGTAGCCCGCTGTAGAAATACAGTAGTAGCCCTCTGTAGAAATACAGTAGTAGCCAGCTGTAGAAATACAGTAGTAGCCAGCTGTAGAAATACAGTAGTAGCCAGCTGTAGAAATACAGTAGTAGCCTGCTGTAGAAATACAGTAGTAGCCCGCTGTAGAAATACAGTAGTAGCCAGCTGTAGAAATACAGTAGTAGCCAGCTGTAGAAATACAGTAGTAGCCTGCTGTAGAAATACAGTAGTAGCCCGCTGTAGAAATACAGTAGTAGCCAGCTGTAGAAATACAGTAGTATCCAGCTGTAGAAATACAGTAGTAGCCAGCTGTAGAAATAAAGTAGTAGCCCGCTGTAGAAATACAGTAGTAGCCAGCTGTAGAAATACAGTAGTAGCCAGCTGTAGAAATACAGTAGTAGCCAGCTGTAGAAATACAGTAGTAGCCAGCTGTAGAAATACAGTAGTAGCCTGCTGTAGAAATACAGTAGTAGCCCGCTGTAGAAATACAGTAGTAGCCAGCTGTAGAAATACAGTAGTAGCCCGCTGTAGAAATACAGTAGTAGCCCGCTGTAGAAATACAGTAGTAGCCAGCTGTAGAAATACAGTAGTAGCCAGCTGTAGAAATACAGTAGTAGCCAGCTGTAGAAATACAGTAGTAGCCTGCTGTAGAAATACAGTAGTAGCCCGCTGTAGAAATACAGAAGTAGCCAGCTGTAGAAATACAGTAGTAGCCAGCTGTAGAAATACAGTAGTAGCCTTCTGTAGAAATACAGTAGTAGCCCACTGTAGAAATACAGTAGTAGCCTGCTGTAGAAATACAGTAGTAGCCAGCTGTAGAAATACAGTAGTAGCCCTCTATAGAAATACAGTAAGTTGATGTTGCTCCAGTCTAACCTCTTTCTTTCCACAGCTGCTGTGAGTTTGGGCAAATTCATTTTACAATAACTAGCCTCTTACAAAAGTACTTATGCCCTTAGCTCTGGTCCAGGGTGTTACTGCACATTCCTCCCAGTGAAGCAATGCGCACTAATGCCCTTAGCTCTGGTCCAGGGTGTTACTGTGCATTCCTCCCAGTGAAGCAATGCGAACTAATGCCCTTAGCTCTGGTCCAGGGTGTTACTGCGCATTCCTCCAGGTGAAGCAATGCGCACTAATGCCCTTAGCTCTGGTCCAGAGTGTTACTGTGCATTCCTCCCAGTGAAGCAATGCGAACTAATGCCCTTAGCTCTGGTCCAGGGTGTTACTGCGCATTCCTCCAGGTGAAGCAATGCGCACTAATGCCCTTAGCTCTGGTCCAGGGTGTTACTGCGCATTCCTCCAGGTGAAGCAATGCGCAGTAATGCCCTTAGCTCTGGTCCAGGGTGTTACTGCGCATTCCTCCAGGTGAAGCAATGCGCAGTAATGCCCTGAGCTACCAGAGATATACTGTTACTTTGGATGGTATTTGGTGCTGTCCTGCAGCAAATATAACCACAGACTGCCTTGGATCTAGTATCCCCCCCCACTGGCTTTAACCTGAAACTGCACCTTGTAAAGAGTCCTGTTCTGTCCTGTACAAGCACTGAGCTGGCACACTGTCTGATGCAGCATGGCTTTTATTCAGATTGGCTGTGTCCAGTGGAGCACGGCTCATAATAATGTCTGGAACGGAGCAAATGGAACGGCATCAAACACACGTGTTTAATGTATTTGATACCGTTCCACCTATTCCGCTCTAGCCATGACCACGAGCCCGTCCTCCCTAATTAAGATGCCACCATCCTCCTGTGTGTTTGCGTTCCAAATGGCAACCTATTCCCCTATATGGTGCAGATCAGAGACCTATGGGACCTGGGTAAATGCAATGCACTAGATAAAGACTAGGATGCCATGTGGGACACAGCTCTTCTTGGCTCTACGACTCGCTCCTCTCCTCTTCTCTCCTCTACATGATGCCATCATCATTACCCAGATACACATGCTCTGCTCTCAGGCCAATAGAATCTCTCTCTCTCTCTCTCTCTCTCTCTCTCTCTCTCTCTCTCTCTCTCTCTCCTCTCTGCTCTTCATTCTGTCGGTGCGTGCGTGGTCTCTCATGTCTCTCTGTCTTCTATCCTCCTCTCTCTTCCT
>NW_021822337.1:22500-30583 GCF_901001165.1 Salmo trutta | reverse complement strand
ATGCAGCTTCCTGCTGCAAAATGCACTCTGTTTATCAGACTCACTTTGACTATATAGTTGTACCAAGAGATTGTTATATTGTTTATGGCCATACCAGCCTGGGTACCCCTGATCTCGGAAGCTAACAGGTCGGGCCTGGTTAGTACTTGGATGGGGACCGCCTGGGAATACCAGGTGCTGTAAGCTTTTTTCCACGAGGGTGTAATATTACACTATTTCATCAGCAACACTGCCTTGTAGTAAGCATTTATGATGAATTGACTAAATGCAGCTTCCTGCCTTTTTAATAGGATCAAAGTTCCGTGTGTTGTCAGTTAGCATCTGCCTTGTATTTAAGACAAATAATAATATTGTTGCTGAATGCGCTTGTGTGTGCTTTGTGCTCCCTTACCCTGTTCAAATGATGAAAAGAAATAAAGTTTGTATTTATATCCAACTACCTGTGCTATAAAGTGTGGCTACAGTGTTGTAATTTCTTCTACTTTTTCAGTGACACAAAGTTCAAGCTGCTATCTAATTGGTGAAAAATGCAATGTCTGTTTATCAGACTCACTTTGACTATATATGTTGTACCAAGAGATTGTTTACGTTTACGGCCATACAGCCTGGGTACGCCCGATCTCGTCTGATCTCGGAGCTAAGCAGGGTAGGGCCGTGGTTAGTACTTGATGGGAGACCGCCTGGGAATACATGTGCTGTAAGCTTTTTGTCCACGCAGGGTGTGCTCTTACACTATTTCATCAAGCAACACTGCCTTGTAGTTAAGCATTTAAATGATGAATTGACTAAATGCAGATTCCTGCTGCAAAAATGCAGTCTGTTTATCAGACTCACTTTGACTATATATGTTGTACCAAGAGATTGTTTATTGTTTATGGCCATACCAGCCTGGGTACGCCTGATCTCGGAAGCTAGCAGGGTCGGGCCTGGTTAGTATTGGATGGAGAGACCGCCTGGGAATACCAGGTGCCTGTAAAGCTTTTTGTCCCACGAGGGTGTGCTCTTACACTATTTCATCAGCAACACTGCCTTGTAGTAAGCATTTAATGATGAATTGACTAAATGCAGCTTCCTGCTGCAAAATGCAGTCTGTTTATCAGACTCACTTTGACTATATATGTTGTACCAAGAGATTGTTTATTGTTTACGGCCATACCAGCCTGGGTACGCCCGATCTCGTCTGATCTCGGAAGCTAAGCAGGGTCGGGCCTGGTTAGTACTTGCGATGGGAGGACCGCCTGGGAATACCAGGTGCTGTAAGCTTTTGTCCACGAGGGTGTGCTCTTACACTATTTCATCAGCAACACTGCCTTGTAGTAAGCATTTAATGATGAATTGACTAAATGCAGATTCCTGCTGCAAAATGCAGTCTGTTTATCAGACTCACTTTGACTATATATGTTGTACCAAGAGATTGTTTATCGTTTACGGCCATACCAGCCTGGGTACGCCCGATCTCGTCTGATCTCGGAAGCTAAGCAGGGTCGGGCCTGGTTAGTACTTGAATGGGAGACCGCCTGGGAAAACCAGGTGCTGTAAGCTTTTTGTCCACGAGGGTGTGCTCTTACACTATTTCATCAGCAACACTGCCTTGTAGTAAGCATTTAATGATGAATTGACTAAATGCAGCTTCCTGCTTTTTTAATAGGATCAAAGTTCCGTGTGTTGTCAGTTAGCATCTGCCTTGTATTTATAAGACAAATAATAATATTGTTGCTGAATGCAGCTTGTGTGTGCTTTGTGCTCCCTTACCCTGTTCAAATGATGAAAAGAAATAAAGTTTGTATTTTATCCAACTACCTGTGCTATAAAGTGATGGCTACAGTGTTTGTAATTTCTTCTACTTTTTCAGTGACACAAAGTTCAAGCTGCTTATCTAATTGGTTGAAAATGCAATGTCTGTTTATCAGACTCACTTTGACTATATATGTTGTACCAAGAGATTGTTTATCGTTTACGGCCATACCAGCCTGGGTACGCCCGATCTCGTCTGATCTCGGAAGCTAAGCAGGGTCGGGCCTGGTTAGTACTTGGATGGGAGACCGCCTGGGAATACCAGGTGCTGTAAGCTTTTTGTCCACGAGGGTGTGCTCTTACACTATTTCATCAGCAACACTGCCTTGTAGTAAGCATTTAATGATGAATTGACTAAATGCAGCTTCCTGCTGCAAAATGCAGTCTGTTTATCAGACTCACTTTGACTATATATGTTGTACCAAGAGATTGTTTATCGTTTATGGCCATACCAGCCTGGGTACCCCGATCTCGTCTGATCTCGGAAGCTAAGCAGGGTCGGGCCTGGTTAGTACTTGGATGGGAGACCGCCTGGGAATACCAGGTGCTGTAAGCTTTTTGTCCACGAGGGTGTGCTCTTACACTATTTCATCAGCAACACTGCCTTGTAGTAAGCATTAATGATGAATTGACTAAATGCAGCTTCCTGCCTTTTTAATAGGATCAAAGTTCCGTGTGTTGTCAGTTAGCAATCTGCCTTGTATTTATAAGACAAATAATAATATTGTTGCTGAATGCAGCTTGTGGTGTGCTTTGTGCTCCCTTACCCTGTTCAAATGATGAAAAGAAACTAAAGTTTTGTATTTTATCCAACTACCTGTGCTATAAAGTGATGGCTACAGTGTTTTGTAATTTCTTCTACTTTTTTCAGTGACACAAGTTCAAGCTGCTTATCTAATTGGTGAAAATGCAATGTCTGTTTATCAGACTCACTTTGACTATATATGTTGTACCAAGAGATTATTTATCGTTTACGGCCATAACAGCCTGGGTACGTCTGATCTCGGAAGCTAAGCAGGGTTGGGCCTGGTTAGTACTTGGATGGGAGACCGCCTGGGAATACCAGGTGCTGTAAGCTTTTGTCCACGAGGGTGTGCTCTTACACTATTTCATCAGCAACACTGCCTTGTAGTAAGCATTTAATGATGAATTGACTAAATGCAGCTTCCTGCTGCAAAATGCAGTCTGTTTATCAGACTCACTTTGACTATAATGTTGTACCAAGAGATTGTTTATCGTTTACGGCCATACCATCCTGGGTACGCCCGATCTCATCTGATCTCGGAAGCTAAGCAGGGTCGGGCCTGGTTAGTACTTGGATGGGAGACCGCCTGGGAATACCAGGTGCTGTAAGCTTTTTGTCCACGAGGGTGTGCTCTTACACTATTTCATCAGCAACACTGCCTTGTAGTAAGCATTTAATGATGAATTGACTAAATGCAGCTTCCTGCCTTTTTAATAGGATCAAGTTCCGTGTGTTGTCAGTTAGCATCTGCCTTGTATTTATAAGACAAATAATAATATTGTTGCTGAATGCAGCTTGTGTGTGCTTTGTGCTCCCTTACCCTGTTCAAATGATGAAAAGAAATAAAGTTTGTATTTTATCCAACTACCTGTGCTATAAGTGATGGCTACAGTGTTTGTAATTTCTTCTACTTTTTCAGTGACACAAAGTTCAAGCTGCTTATCTAATTGGTGAAAATGCAATGTCTGTTTATCAGACTCACTTTGACTATATATGTTGTACCAAGAGATTATTTATCGTTTACGGCCATAACAGCCTGGGTACGCCCGATCTCGTCTGATCTCGGAAGCTAAGCAGGGTTGGGCCTGGTTAGTACTTGGATGGGAGACCGCCTGGGAATACCAGGTGCTGTAAGCTTTTTGTCCACGAGGGTGTGCTCTTACACTATTTCATCAGCAACACTGCCTTGTAGTAAGCATTTAATGATGAATTGACTAAATGCAGATTCCTGCTGCAAAATGCAGTCTGTTTATCAGACTCACTTTGACTATATATGTTGTACCAAGAGATTGTTTATCGTTTACGGCCATACCATCCTGGGTAAGCCCGATCTCATCTGATCTCGGAAGCTAAGCAGGGTCGGGCCTGGTTAGTACTTGGATGGGAGACCGCCTGGGAATACCAGGTGCTGTAAGCTTTTTGTCCACGAGGGTGTGCTCTTACACTATTTCATCAGCAACACTGCCTTGTAGTAAGCATTTAATGATGAATTGACTAAATGCAGCTTCCTGCCTTTTTAATAGGATCAAAGTTCCGTGTGTTGTCAGTTAGCATCTGCCTTGTATTTATAAGACAAATAATAATATTGTTGCTGAATGCAGCTTGTGTGTGCTTTGTGCTCCCTTACCCTGTTCAAATGATGAAAAGAAATAAAGTTTGTATTTTATCCAACTACCTGTGCTATAAAGTGATGGCTACAGTGTTTGTAATTTCTTCTACTTTTTCAGTGACACAAAGTTCAAGCTGCTTATCTAATTGGTGAAAATGCAATGTCTGTTTATCAGACTCACTTTGACTATATATGTTGTACCAAGAGATTGTTTATCGTTTACGGCCATACCAGCCTGGGTACGCCCGATCTCGTCTGATCTGGGAAACTAAGCAGGGTCGGGACTGGTTAGTACTTGGATGGGAGACCGCCTGGGAATACCAGGTGCTGTAAGCTTTTTGTCCACGAGGGTGTGCTCTTACACTATTTCATCAGCAACACTGCCTTGTAGTAAGCATTTAATGATGAATTGACTAAATGCAGCTTCCTGCCTTTTTAATAGGATCAAGTTCCGTGTGTTGTCAGTTAGCATCTGCCTTGTATTTATAAGACAAATAATAATATTGTTGCTGAATGCAGCTTGTGTGTGCTTTGTGCTCCCTTACCCTGTTCAAATGATGAAAGAAATAAAGTTTGTATTTTATCCAACTACCTGTGCTATAAAGTGATGGCTACAGTGTTTGTAATTTCTTCTACTTTTTCAGTGACACAAAGTTCAAGCTGCTTATCTAATTGGTGAAAATGCAATGTCTGTTTATCAGACTCACTTTGACTATATATGTTGTACCAAGAGATTGTTTATCGTTTACGGCCATACCAGCCTGGGTACGCCTGATCTCGTCTGATCTGGGAAACTAAGCAGGGTCGGGACTGGTTAGTACTTGGATGGGAGACCGCCTGGGAATACCAGGTGCTGTAAGCTTTTTGTCCACGAGGGTGTGCTCTTACACTATTTCATCAGCAACACTGCCTTGTAGTAAGCATTTAATGATGAATTGACTAAATGCAGCTTCCTGCTGCAAAATGCAGTCTGTTTATCAGACTCACTTTGACTATATATGTTGTACCAAGAGATTGTTTATTGTTTATGGCCATACCAGCCTGGGTAAGCCCGATCTCGTCTGATCTCGGAAGCTAAGCAGGGTCGGGCCTGGTTAGTACTTGGATGGGAGACCGCCTGGGAATACCAGGTGCTGTAAGCTTTTTGTCCACGAGGGTGTGCTCTTACACTATTTCATCAGCAACACTGCCTTGTAGTAAGCATTTAATGATGAATTGACTAAATGCAGCTTCCTGCTGCAAAATGCAGTCTGTTTATCAGACTCACTTTGACTATATATGTTGTACCAAGAGATTGTTTATTGTTTATGGCCATACCAGCCTGGCTACGCCTGATCTCGGAAGCTAAGCAGGGTCGGGCCTGGTTAGTACTTGGATGGGAGACCGCCTGGGAATACCAGGTGCTGTAAGCTTTTTGTCCACGAGGGTGTGCTCTTACACTATTTCATCAGCAACACTGCCTTGTAGTAAGCATTTAATGATGAATTGACTAAATGCAGATTCCTGCTGCAAAATGCAGTCTGTTTATCAGACTCACTTTGACTATATATGTTGTACCAAGAGGTTGTTTATCGTTTATGGCCATACCAGCCTGGGTACGCCCGATCTCGTCTGATCTCGGAAGCTAAGCAGGGTCGGGCCTGGTTAGTACTTGGATGGGAGACCGCCTGGGAATACCAGGTGCTGTAAGCTTTTTGTCCACGAGGGTGTGCTCTTACACTATTTCATCAGCAACATTGCCTTATTGTAAGCATTTAATGATGAATTGACTAAATGCAGCTTCCTGCCTTTTTAATAGGATCAAAGTTCCGTGTGTTGTCAGTTAGCATCTGCCTTGTATTTATAAGACAAATAATAATATTGTTGCTGAATGCAGCTTGTGTGTGCTTTGTGCTCCGTTACCCTGTTCAAATGATGAAAAGAAATAAAGTTTGTATTTTATCCAACTACCTGTGCTATAAAGTGATGGCTACAGTGTTTGTAATTTCTTCTACTTTTTCAGTGACACAAAGTTCAAGCTGCTTATCTAATTGGTGAAAATGCAATGTCTGTTTATCAGACTCACTTTGACTATATATGTTGTACCAAGAGATTGTTTATTGTTTACGGCCATACCAGCCTGGGTACGCCTGATCTCGTCTGATCTCGGAAGCTAAGCAGGTTCGGGCCTGGTTAGTACTTGGATGGGAGACCGCCTGGGAATACCAGGTGCTGTAAGCTTTTTGTCCACGAGGGTGTGCTCTTACACTATTTCATCAGCAACACTGCCTTGTAGTAAGCATTTAATGATGAATTGACTAAATGCAGCTTCCTGCCTTTTTAATAGGATCAAAGTTCCGTGTGTTGTCAGTTAGCATCTGCCTTGTATTTATAAGACAAATAATAATATTGTTGCTGAATGCAGCTTGTGTGTGCTTTGTGCTCCCTTACCCTGTTCAAATGATGAAAAGAAATAAAGTTTGTATTTTATCCAACTACCTGTGCTATAAAGTGATGGCTACAGTGTTTGTAATTTCTTCTACTTTTTCAGTGACACAAAGTTCAAGCTGCTTATCTAATTGGTGAAAATGCAATGTCTGTTTATCAGACTCACTTTGACTATATATGTTGTACCAAGAGATTGTTTATCGTTTACGGCCATACCAGCCTGGGTACGCCCGATCTCGTCTGATCTGGGAAACTAAGCAGGGTCGGGACTGGTTAGTACTTGGGTGGGAGACCGCCTGGGAATACCAGGTGCTGTAAGCTTTTTGTCCACGAGGGTGTGCTCTTACACTATTTCATCAGCAACACTGCCTTGTAGTAAGCATTTAATGATGAATTGACTAAATGCAGCTTCCTGCCTTTTAATAGGATCAAAGTTCCGTGTGTTGTCAGTTAGCATCTGCCTTGTATTTATAAGACAAATAATAATATTGTTGCTGAATGCAGCTTGTGTGTGCTTTGTGCTCCCTTACCCTGTTCAAATGATGAAAAGAAATAAAGTTTGTATTTTATCCAACTACCTGTGCTATAAAGTGATGGCTACAGTGTTTGTAATTTCTTCTACTTTTTCAGTGACACAAAGTTCAAGCTGCTTATCTAATTGGTGAAAATGCAATGTCTGTTTATCAGACTCACTTTGACTATATATGTTGTACCAAGAGATTGTTTATCGTTTACGGCCATACCAGCCTGGGTACGCCCGATCTCGTCTGATCTGGGAAACTAAGCAGTGTCGGGACTGGTTAGTACTTGGATGGGAGACCGCCTGGGAATACCAGGTGCTGTAAGCTTTTTGTCCACGAGGGTGTGCTCTTACACTATTTCATCAGCAACACTGCCTTGTAGTAAGCATTTAATGATGAATTGACTAAATGCAGCTTCCTGCCTTTTTAATAGGATCAAAGTTCCGTGTGTTGTCAGTTAGCATCTGCCTTGTATTTATAAGACAAATAATAATATTGTTGCTGAATGCAGCTTGTGTGTGCTTTGTGCTCCCTTACCCTGTTCAAATGATGAAAATAAATAAAGTTTGTATTTTATCCAACTACCTGTGCTATAAAGTGACGGCTACAGTGTTTGTAATTTCTTCTACTTTTTCAGTGACACAAAGTTCAAGCTGCTTATCTAATTGGTGTAAATGCAATGTCTGTTTATCAGACTCACTTTGACTATATATGTTGTACCAAGAGATTGTTTATTGTTTACGGCCATACCAGCCTGGGTACGCCCGATCTCGTCTGATCTCGGAAGCTAAGCAGGTTCGGGCCTGGTTAGTACTTGGATGGGAGACCGCCTGGGAATACCAGGTGCTGTAAGCTTTTTGTCCACGAGGGTGTGCTCTTACACTATTTCATCAGCAACACTGCCTTGTAGTAAGCATTTAATGATGAATTGACTAAATGCAGCTTCCTGCTGCAAAATGCAGTCTGTTATCAGACTCACTTTGACTA